>NC_051118.1:2060265-2212128 GCF_014839805.1 Manduca sexta | reverse complement strand
AGTTATGATAATCTTTATATTATACACCTACTGGCTTTTGCTCGCGGCTTCGGCTTTTCTACAATAATGAGGATATATTTTTCCAGGATAAAAAACAGTGTATGTTTTGGGTCTCAAACTATTCCTATACTAAATTTTACCGAAATCGGCTTGGCTTTTTTGAGTTTATAGTGTTCAAACTGACTTTGTTTCATAATATTACAATAATATCAGCCCTGTATTATATACTGTCTCACTGCTGCTCGGGCCTCCTCTTCTACTGAGAGGGATTAGGCCTTAGTCCACCACGCTGGCCTAATGCAGGTTGCTAGACTTCACACACCCTCAAAATTCTTATAGAGAACTTCTCAGGCATGCAGGTTTCCTCACGATGTTTTCCTTCGCCATTAAAGCAAGCGATATTTCACAAAGACTACCCACAGAACTTTAGAAAAGTCAGAGATGCGTGCCCTTGAATTTTGAACCTGCGGACTTGTCTCGGCAGTCCACTCTACTCCCAACTAAGGTATCGCTTTTTCTGTTTTCTAATATAAGGATAAAAATCTTCCTAGATCATCTCGAAAGTAATTATTTTAAATCACTACATGTCTATTTTCTCGGTATTAGTTAGTATCAAAACAAGGGAAGTCTAAATGTACCTGACTGTATTATAAAATATTCTTCGTGGAATAAATACGAAAATTAAACTTTTAAACAGTACAATAAGTTAATTATTACATTTCAAATTATTAAAAACTCAATGACTAAGGAGGCCCGTATCTAGCATTAGGGCAATTAAAATACAAAGCCGATATTATTACAGAAAAATATAATTTAAAAAAAAATTATGAACCCAACAACTTTATTATAATCAGAAATGGTATAATTTTATTATAATAAGAGAATCCTTTTGCACTAATAGATCGTAACATTTTAATATTTGTTTTTCTAAAACCTACACATCAAAGTTCTGCATAAATTTTGGATAGGACGTCCCATTACTCCCAATTAGCATAGATAAAAGGCCTATCCTCTGTTCTGTATATATCCAAACTGCCACTAAATTAAATATTTTTTTTATAAGTTAAAAAAACGGACGATTAAAAAAAATTTTTTTTCCGCTTTTTCGTAATAAGCGCTTTTAACTCTGTATCCAGAGGTTTCTAAGAAACCGATACTGCTCAATTTACCCCCGGGACTAAAGAATTCTCACGCCCAACTTTGGGACAATTTAATACAAAATATATATTTTTGAAAAAAAATATGTTTACGCAACTGTCCAACATTGAAATAAAACTATTATGTTTATTTATATAATTATTTTCTCCCCACGTTTCGAAAACTGCAGTCTTCATGGCCAAGAAACGTAGGAAGAATTTAATAATATGAATAACCACAATAAAATCCGTAAATAGTTTCATTTCAATATATATTTTTATTAAATTTCTACAATAACATTTTAGGTTTAAATTAACATTACATTTTATTTCATTCAAAGGATAAGATTATGTATATTATGATCCAATTTTGCTCGGTAATTCAAAAAGGAAATGAAACAATACGCAATTATTTAATTAATAAAACACTAGTAAATTAAAACAAAGTACTGATATATTTATTTAATTCACAAACAAGTTTACTGACGTCAAGCAGTCTTCGAATTCGGGCGATGAAGCACTGTTCGTACTGGATATCACACTGCATTATGGCACGTAAGAATCATCCCGGATCCAAATTTCAATATGAAATAATAATAGACAATTTCACTGGTTTAGTATATCCATTGTTTTCTTTGTTAACTACAAAACTTAACTATTCTTTCCGGCAGAAACCGTCTTTCGCCTTCACGAATCCAGGTGGACACAGATCATTCGCGGAACTGTCCGATCCAGAATCAGGTTTGTAGGTACCAGGAACGCATATTCCGAGAGGGCCCACTTTATATCCAGCGGGACAGTCCTTGGACGGTTCGGGAGCAGCGATTTTTTTATCATTCTTCGCGCCGGGCTTCAGTTTGCTCACTTTAGGCGAGTGACAATGCACGCTTACAATTAGAAACATGTAAAACACGTACAACATCATCGCGGCCCCGTGTGTTCCAGCAGAAATATTACCACAAACTAAATGTTACAGTGCCGATTGTCGCTTTTATAGAATAAAAGATCAAGGACCAGCGAGTCATGTTTTATATTAACTTTTCTTATGAGATTTATCTCATTTTCGGTATTATACAAAGCATTCTCCGCTGTCGAACGATTCAATGTGGACTTTAATAATGCCTGTTTAAGGTTGAGTGTGAAATATGTTTTAAATATACAGAATGCAGCCGATTTAGACGAGGTGCGAGATCGAAATGTCAATGTATGATAATAAGGTGTACGCTTTAATAATATTTTGTACATGGTAACAGTAATACAATTGTTTCGGTTACGTAGGCTTCCGGCGTCAAGTGACTGGGCAATGGGCCTGCTAGCTGACCCCGAAAGGCAGTTGCAAGACTGACCGGTTTGTCTTGTATGGTACGACATACCAGCTTGTAATCGCTTTGTTATCGTTGTACTAATCTAATAATTACTGGATGGCGACTGTCTTTGATTTAGCTAGTATAGGCAACTTTACTCACTATTTTTCTGAAATACATGAGAATGTACGTCATTTAAAATGTAACACAAAAACCACAAATAAATTCTGATAAAATTAACAAGTTAAAAATCCGATGGATGAGCTAAATGTCAAAAAAGAGACGCAATGCTATCTTATGACGTCATCAGGAATTGCAATGCGCGCGAAAGAAGGAACTGGCGCGAGATAGCGCGCCCACTCTTGCTCATTGCAATATTTGAAATAGGAATAGCTAGGTATGTAGTTAACCCATTTTTTAACCAATTTTATTACAATATTAAGGGCTTCGTTCTCCTATTTATTGCTAGTACGTATAGAATAATTTTAAAAACCGAATATAGTATAAGTTAAGTTAGCAGATGACACGATGATTATTCCATTTCTCATGTTATTAAAATGTCGTGTTGGTTATCAAACATTTTGCAGAAATTTAGAATGATTTCTACCACTATCACTAAAACCTATTGAGGTGTTCCACCACGTTAATCCATCATCAGATTAGTACACTGAATTTTAATCGCAATTAGAATTAAAATAGCCTTCCAATATTAATTTATATAGGTTACAAGCGCCTTAGACTGCAGCATACCTAAACTATAATTCATACAGTGTAATTCGAAGGATTCTAGGGAAAAATTCGCTTAAAGCCTCCTTAGATGGAGAAATTATTGCTAGCAATACGTCTTTTGAATATCTGTCAAAAGTGTAACCCAACGCAGAGGAGAATTTTCTTCCCTTTACACATGTTTAGACAAAGTCCAATAATTGCATACGATTATTGATTATTAACAGTTGATTTATCTAAATGAAGTTAAGTTTCGATTCAAAAACCCGTGGTGTTTTGGATCGCAATTATCGCCCGATTTCACGATTAGCTCTTCTATCACATCGTGGGACGGAAAGAACTAATGTAAACACACAGGCACCTATACCCCATTAGGAATATAAGCGTGATGTTAGGACAAAAGAAACTAATACAAACTGGTACATACATTTTATATACTACCGTAAACAATATATTACTTTCTCTACATCAAATAATTGAACTATAGAGGTTGTTCACCTTATAGCACTGAGATATATTTAGCTTTAGCTAAAGGGTGCAGTGAAAGTTGCTAAACTTGTCGACAAGGCATTACTAGCTTTAATGTTTTATTAATAAGACTTAGTTCTTATATTTTTCAACCTACCTTTCTTTGCAACCCAGTTATATTTTATACTAGTTGACCCGACAGACGTTATCCCGTGTTAACTATGAATTTGCAGCGCTCATTATGTCAATCGCTGACAGTTATTTAAAAAAAATTGACAGTTATATAAAATTTATATTTTCGTAAAGTTTTTTTTAATTTTCTAATTTTAAATATTTTTAATTTTTTTTTCATATTAACCTCCTCCTGACAATAACAAACACAACAACAAAAAATAGTGAAATCGGTCCAGCCGTTCACACGTGATGGCGTGACCAAAGGAAATCGGGATTCATTTTTATATTTATAGATTAAAAAATTCTTTATACGAATTTCGAGGGTGTGTGAAGTCTACCAATCCACACTAGACCAGCATGGTGAACTAAGACCTAATCCCCCTGTAGAAGAAACCCGTGTCCAGCAGTGGGATAGTATATAATACAGGGCTCATATTATTTTAGTTGACACAATAATGCCAGTCCAAACCGGATCTACAAAATGATGATCAATGAACTACATTCATCACTTTAAATACATGGTGTCGTGCGTAATCCCTCCATTATCACTTGTCACAGATCCACGTCCGGGCAAGTAATGTGACGCAATTAACTTAACGACGGCATCTGTTTCGGTAATTGCAGGCAGTAATTAAGGATATGCCGGCATTGCAATTACGACTGGCGATGTATTTCGACTGGTTAATGGGGTGATATTGGTTTTGGGTTCGATGATTGGGTTGTGACATGATTTTCAGGGTTTATTTATTTGATCAATAAAATTGAATAAAATCCTAGAATTGTAATATAAGATATACGTATTGTGCATTCAAGGTTTGAGGTCTTAGACCTTAGTCTACCTCGGCTAGTACGGATTGGTAGACTTCAAATAGTTTAAAAACTCTTATGTAGAACTGTTAGGTAAACAAGAACCGCAGACAAGATATTCTTCTTTAATTGTTAATGCTAATGTTTTCTCTTAGCGTTATTGATTGTATGAAGGCATCTAGGCTGCGGCCTCTGGTTCCCCTTACCATGCTATCCTCTGTCTTTAAAAAGTGGAATAAAAAAAATCATTATATCTTTATCAATATACGGTAAGGGAAAGTAAAAAGTTATCCAGGGATAAAAAGTAGCCTATAAGAGGAATAATGTAGCTTCCTATTGGAAAACGTTCAAACAAACTCTTCAGCTTTATATATTACTAGCGACCCGCCCCGGCTTCGCACGGGTGCAATATTTCTCCACTATTTAATGGATGTTATCATACATAAAAACCTTCCTCTTGTATCACTCTATCTATTAAAAAATAACGCATCAAAATCCGTTGCGTAGTTTTAAAGATTTAAGCATACAAAGGTAGGGGACCGAGAAAGCGACTTTGTTTTATACTATGTAGTGAAGTAAAGATTAATATTTTTATTTTCTATGTTTAGAATACAACTTATAGGGTACATATTATTTAGTTTACATTGAAAACTTCGTCCAAATGTTTAACGGTTGCTGAAATTACCTATTTCTAACAACCATCCAAATATTTTCTTAATTTTTTACATTCATAACATTAATAAGGTTGATTATTCTAAATCGCACATCCATATTATTTGGACCTAATTAAATCATGAACACATCACTCTGTTTACGTTTTATGCAAATTCTGTTGAAATAGATATCGGATTGTTATCTTAATTGTGTTGACTCTTCACAATAATTATATTATCTTAAACAGCTAGACTTAAGTCAATAGGTACTTGTAATACGGAAAGTTTGTTTTTTATTGTCTCAGTAAGCAAACGAGCAAGCAGTCCGCCTGATGGTAAACAGTATCTGCCGCTCATGGACTTTGCAATGCCAGATGCTTAGCCAAGCCGTCTATTGGAAAGTGAGCACTCTTGGTGGGACAAAGTCTGTATCTGTTTAGCAATCACTGTACACAAGGTGTAAAACGCATAGTGGCCCACGTGTGTCGCGTTCAAGATCAGGCTTCAAACAGGCGGGCATAATTCTTTTGATTGACGAGGTTTCTCGTCAGTCGACACTCTATCTGGAACCTAGTCTACTTACCATCAAGTGGGTCATTGCCGTACCCTTGAAAAGAAGATATCTTGTTAACTGTACATATTGAAATAAAGTTCCCTTTTCTGTCTGTCTGTATGTTATCAATTTTCTCTAAATCTACTGAACGGATTTTTATGAAATTTGGTAAGGAGATAGTTTAAGACCCTGGGAAGGTTATAGGGTACTCCCGAGAAAATATATAACAGTACTTTTAAACCTCCTTAACGCGGGCGAATCGCGAACAAAAGCTAATATATACATATGAAAGAGTTTTTTTTTGAAGCACCATGTTTATCACTAAGGGTACCCTGCTAATGGTGTGCAGGCGATCCCCCGGCCTAGCAACCATGGTGCTCCTTCTGAGATGAAGGGGTGGGGGTATGGAATAGGGGAGGAGAGTTTAATTTTACACTGGTATAATAATAAGGTTATTTACTAAATAAAAATAATGGAACTGTTAAGTTTTTCTAAATTCTAATAGTATTTTATTGTAATTTTTATTTGTGAATAAGCAAGAAATAAAAGGCGTTTTATTTATTATTTTATATTATAATAATCAGGTTGTTGTGCGCTGTTAGTTTGCTCGTGCGTGCAGATTTCTGGGTTGCTTGCTGGTTGATTTGATATTGAAAGAGTTAAATAAACCTAAGACTTCTTTCATTCTACAGAGCATGTCTTTGCCATTCCAGGGATATGACTGCCAACCCACACTAGACCAACGGATGGACTAAGACCTATGCCTTCTGAGTAGTAGAGGTCTATGTCCAGCAGTGAGACAGTGAGGCTAGTATTATTATAGCAGATGACATTTAATCCTTAAACATAAATATCCAACTCAGTAATCGAATCTAGATTTCTTTATAAACATTCAAAATACCCGTGCGACCTTGGTCTTGTGAATTAATTTAATATTAATAAGACTATATTATACAATGCATTATAATGAATATTATTCCGTATTTTTTAAATAATCAGATAATGCGTGGAACATTCCTTCGGGATCCGGAGTTCGATAGCGGTGGGATGAGTTTGGGTTTAGAGGTCACTTGAAGCTAGGACACTTGGGTTAAAATATTAGTAAGTACTTACAATAAAGTCTAAAAACACATTTTTTTTCCGTTTTTTGTAAATCTTTTTTTTTCGCAAAAAACGCGATACCACTACTATCACTTCCAGGGACAAACAAACAAATATATGTTTTTACTTTTTTTAGTTTTTTAAACCTTTTTTTCGCGCGCAAAAAACGCGTTATTGCTACCACCACTTGGAGGGTGAGTGGAACGGTTATGTTGGTTTCACCTTACGGCCCAATGTCACTCGGGAGTATAGCATCATCCGAGCGAGTATGGACCGAGTCTCTAACCCCTGTATACCCTACACCGGCAACCAAAACCCGAGGTGGCCTTCTTCAGCGCATACGGGACGGCCACGAGACTTTAAATAACAGTGAAAACAGCATCAAAATCAGCTATTTCAATCTTTTGAATAATGAACACAGAAACTTCTCACAACTTACTTTTTTTTACGTTTGTTAGCCTGGCAAGGATCGGCTTATACAAATACACCGGACTTTCGAGTGAGCGCTTTACGCTTGCAACCCTTGGAAATTAAGCGACCATCCTGAGGGCAACCTAACGGGTTACGAACCTCGGCTCAGGACGGTCAATGGGAGAGGAGACATCAGCGATTATGCACAACCCACGCTACTGCTTAGCGCTAGAGGCATCGCCAAGTCTATGAGCAAAAGTGGCCGCTTACCATCAGGCTGGCCGCTAGCTCGACTGCCAATACTGGCATAATAATAATAATATAATATCAGCCCTGTATTATATACTGTCCCACTTTTGGGCACGGGCCTCCTCTACTACTGAGAGGGATTAGGCCTTAGTCCACCACGCTGGCCTAGTGCGGATTGGTAGACTTCACACACCCTCGTAAATTCCTAATAGAGAATTTCTCAGGTATGCAGGTTTCCTCACAATGTTTTCCTTCACTGTTAAAGCAAGGGATAATTCACAAAGAATACACACATAATTTTTTAAGAAAAGTCAGAGGTGTGTGCCCTTGGGATTTGAACCTGTTGACATTCGTCTCGGCAATCCGTTCCACAACCAACTAGGCTATCGCCGCTTTGTATACGCCGCTATACTGGCATAATAAAAAACACACTCACATCCCACACCCAATACTATTCCTTTTTCCAAATATATAACCCACTGTCATTTCCTCAAACCTTATTCTGAGGCCAATTCACAGTTATAAAAGATTTTATAATGCAATATTGGTGTCTGCACTAAAATAGACCAATAACATGGCTCGGTGCAGTACAATGCTAGTAATGTATCTGCGAGACGGTTGGGGAAATTCATGATCTAATATAAAGTATTTATTTGATTATTGGGACCTATTTTAAAATACAGCCATTCATGCTTGCATATACGCAAAAAAATTACAGTGTAAATTTCGAATTGGTACGTGCATAGTATGCTAGCAACTCCGACATACCCGCTTTGTTTCCTCGGACTAATGCGGGACCTTAAAGTGATTTCCCGCGAACAGTCTTGAACGTGTGCGTATCCTTGTGCTAACTACTTTAACCTATTTTATAGATCTTTGCATAGGAATGTGGGACTAGTTACAAAATAAAACTTTACTTTTCAAGTTAATTGCATTTTAATATTTTTTCTCTCTGACGTCTTTAGTCTGTCGTTTCCAAAATCGTCTGTCATTCACACTTCTCTTTTCATCTCGCTCACACACTTTACATTCCATTCCAAGCATCACACTAACGTTCCATTCCCACAGGAATATGACCTTTAAGTATAATCCGTTTTCCCTTCGTACTTCCGATCTGGCTTGGACAGGCAAAGATGTCAAAATTCCCGTAAAAATTACGTATTTTTTTTATATATTTAGCGCAATCAAATAAATTTACGAACTCTTCTGCTTTATATGTAAACAGCTGCACGCTCATAATAAAATCATTTTTCGGATTTTATCGCCGTTTTTTATATTATGATGCTCTGCCGAGGTTTCGAAGACTGCAGCCTTCATGGTCAACGGGCACTAAAGTGTTAGTTACAATATCTACTTACATTTTACAATTATACAACTTTTTAAATTTTAACTGTTGGTGGTCCGATCTACGCAGAATAAGCTCACAGTGTCTTAAAGTCTGGCAGCCCGTCTTTTGAATTCCAGACTGCTAAATGCTGCTAGGGAGAAAAAATACTATAAAAAAAGAATGATAATATCCGAAAAATAGTTATATTTCTATGTCTAAAATCTGTAAACATAAGAATTCAATTAATAGCAACAAAGCACACTGTTTATAAGTTTCATTTGACACTCGTCCAGTAAGCCAGAGAGATAGTAACTATCTCTATATTCCGCCGTATATCTCACATGAGCTAGCTTACAGCCCGACTTACGACGCCGCGAATGAAACATTTCATAAAGATATATTTATGTAGTACGTGTTTACACTGGGCGAGTGCAAACTATGGTACAACTGTAGTGTAGTTAACAGTATAATTAACTAATACTTATATGACTGCCTCGGTGACGTAGTTGTGATTGTACACGGTTCAAGTACGACTACCGCGCTGAGGTCCTGGGTTCGATTTCCAGGTTAAACTTAAAAATAATTGTGGGTTTTCCGTATTAAAAATTACTCAGCCACAGCTCGGAGTAAGTTTGCGGTGTGATACCACCGTGCATCAGAATGCTCGTAAAGCCGTTGGTCCTCCGATTGATCTCTCTCCGGCCATGTCGGATTGCCGTCTCACCGGACTATGAGAGTGAAGGAACAGAGAGTGCTTGTGTATTGCGCACATACTTGTGCACTATAATATCTCTTGCGTACTTAGGTAATCTCTGTTGAGATTGGCCGCCGTGGCCGAAATAATCAGGAATGAATCACTTATATGAATATAAATAATTAAATGAGTTTGTAAGATGATTATCTTTCGATTTTTGTATAACATGATTAATAAAGTTTAATGTTACAAATAGTTTTCAACAGTAACAATACTGCCATAGTTGTAGCTAATTTATACCCCTAAATATCTCTCTCTCTCTCTAGTCGGTCCCTCATATCTGAGGATCGTGGTCAGCATCAGGGTTGCACCTAGAGCGGATGATCTGCCTCCGCCGATTTCTGGAGTTTCTTTATCCCTAAATATAACACAAGGTTAATGACTGGCAATGGCGAGTGACCCGTTTAATTACAAAATTTTACAAGAATTCGCCATTTATTGACAGAAATAACGCTTACTGCCATTGCTTTTTTACCAATAAGTATGCTGCCATAGTTCTAACTAATTTACACCACTCAATATAATAAAGTAATGATTAACAGTGACGAGCTAGCCATTTAATACGTATTACAAAATTTTACAAGAATTCACCATTAATTGTGTCGCTTACTGCCAATGACTTTCTCATCTTTGACATTTCGATTGCTGTGCAAATCCAAGCCAGTTACTAGCGCAACTAACTGTCTTGTGTAAACGTGGCAGCGGTCGATCAGTGTCGGAACAATACTTCCTCGAGTCGCCGGTAGAGACTTCGCTTTACTATCAAGCTTGATTAAACCAGCCTTGGTTTACTAGTAAAGCTTCTCGCGTTATTTTTATTAACTGATGCACGCGAACTAATAACTACGTATTTTATAACTTTAAAACAAATATAGATGACGCATTTATAGCAATGGGGTAAGCAGAATAGCAAACAAAGCACCTAGTTTTCGCCATGAACGTTCCGGCCATGTGGTGGCGAGTATATCACCATATCGGGTACAAATAGACTCCTGGCTATGCTAAGTACAAAATTCCAATATCACTGCTCGACCCGGGGATCGATCCCGTGACCTCAGCACTGCTCTATCGATATCAACTACGAAACAGAGGCAGTAAAAAAATATAAAGTTTTTAATTAAGAACAGGCTTCTAACTTTAGAAGGTAACTCGAAATGTGCACCTTTAGAGAGACTTTCCCGCCCTCACACCCACCACTACAACTCCTGTAAGCCAGGATCAGCAGTAGCACGCATTTTATGACACCGAGAAGTGAAGCTCGGCGAGTCTCAGGGTAAACTAATATGTCATTATCCCGCAACGAAATTAATCAAATAGAAAGATATGCACCTATAGCGGGTTTCTCAATTCTACTTACTTTGATTGATTCAATCACCATCAGGTACTGGTGGTATGAAGTATGTATCCGCCCTGATAGCGACCACAACACACAAAGTATGAAACCCGCCATAGAGCCTTTTTTTTTCTCCTGTGTCGTGTTTCTAGACCAGCCAGCCTATATCCAGTTTCAAATATTCCGTCATAATTGTGTCGCCTGGCGAGTAATCTATATGGACCGTATTCCGCTTACCATAAGACCCAGCGGCCAATAACAAAATGCCTCAAACCATTTACAAACATAATGAGTTTTCAGCAAACATCACGTAAACAATAAAGAAATACATAAAAAGCAAATAAAATCGCATAGCAGTTACATTCATTAAATTTTATTGTACTCTAAAAGGGACACGGGGAGTTAAGGTACAATTTGGTAGGACCCAGTGGCGAAGCGTCCATACAAGCCGATTCCTACCGGGTTACCTTTTGTAAATTAATTAAAAATAATAAAAAAGAAACATAACAATATACTTAACTAGAACAATAATAGTATACTCAAACAAGTCATCTTATACTTAATTAATTAAATAAATACTTTAACGGTAACGGTATATAGTTCATATTCATTAAATCAATTCGTTAAATCGTAACTCGCGCGCAGTGCTCGCGCCTTATAGTGTTCGAAGTGAACCCGGCCGCGCATAACTTCCCTCGCGATATTGTTGTCTCTTTCACACACAGCACGGTGTCTTTGTCTAATCTTTTGGAAGTGACGTAAAAATACATGTGTGCGTGCGTGTAAGGCGCGTTGGGGTAAGATCGTAGGAGGTGTAACATCGGATAAATCAAATAACTCGTAATTGTGTTATAATTTTTGTTTTCGGACAACACTACCTGCGACCCCATCTTGTTCCCTACGTTCCGCTAGTTCACATGAATGATTCCGTCAAGTAAATAATGTTTACGGTGCTAACAAAGAGAATATTGGTAAGTATTTCGTCGTTCCCTGGCAGATCCGAATTAACCCCATGCAAGAATTTGCCTAATTTTAATTAAGTATTTACTGTTTTTAATTAATTTTGAAGCTATATAGTATCATAAAGCAAATAAACCTTGTGACTTGTTTATTCAAATTTGTCGAAACACATATATTCCCTGAGATCCGATCTTTACCCATACAATTATTTGTCATTAAAGATCGGATTAAAATCGTTCGATCTAGCACTTGTAAAATATTGCAAGTTTTTGTCAAAATTTATACACGAAGACGTCTGAATTCATTAATTATGTAATTTTTTTTAGTTCAGGTGAAAGGTCGATTTTGTTTATTTGTTATTTATTTACACGTGTATGTACTATTTCTTCGAATATTTTTAAGAATATCTACAGTGTCACTCATATGAGGTAAGATCGTATGCCTAGAACTATTAAAAAAACAAAGTTCGCTTCTAAAAATATCTGAAGATATTTATAAAAAATTTTGTATGTTTAAAAATCACTATCTAGATCAGAATATGCTCTTTTTACGGATTTTAGAATCTCTGCATCATAGACGCTTTTAGATAGTAATCCGTACTATACCTGTGCAGGTCCTATCTTTCTCACCCATTTCTAAAAGTATGGTACTTTTTTAAAGCCTTATAAAACATTAACTGTTATATATAAAGAATTGAAAAAATATATACCATTTAGTATATTTAATAACATGTAGCTATGTTAATGATTCATTATGATAACTTCTATAGAATTCTTGTAAAAAAATAATTCGAAAACACTGTTTAACACGTCGAAAAAGCGTCCGGTTTAACCCCAACGCACCTTATGTGTACTTCAGGGTAACCCGAGAATTTGCGGCTTAATGTTGGGCCATAGGCGCGAAATTTTTATTAATTTAGAATGTATAATTAGTGTTTGTATATAGTGTGGTTTATTAATTTTTGTTGGGCCCTTTTAAATAAGTACCTATGTTCAAAATATGTGATTATTTGTTAAATTTAGAGTTTAGAAATAATGTTTATGTTAGAAGGAAATTATTATGTATTATGATATTTTACTGATTTTAATTTATTGTGAACAGCGTATTACATGTTAACTGTAGAAAAAAATATTTCCTCGGGTTACCTTTTGAAAATGTTCACCCTTCGCCACTGGTAGGACCCTGATCCTCACCGGTGCTAGACCGTGGATATAGGATTTCTGTTTATTTTAGACTTGTCCCGTTCACGATGACCATAATTGTAAGGATTCAATGTTAATAGGGTACTTTGCTATGTTTGGTTTTGTAAATTATTTTATATGTAATAAAAATAATATAACACACATTATCAAGGAGTTGGAGGTAAAAAATAAATAAAGTAACGAGTATTTGTGTCAGAAATTGCTTGTTTATCAATTTTATATTTATAATATACATTTTGCGTACAGTCTACTTATTTTTTTTTTACATTTATACGAAAACAATCATGCATATTATAAAACATAAAATCATAATTACTCACACCAAACAATCGTTTTAAAGAGTCAGCTTGTGTCTAGTAAAACATTATCTTTTTAACTACTTCAGAAACGGAATATCTATCTTAAACTAGATTATTTAAGGAACATACCATACTTTTACACACTAAGAATAAACCGTCTAGGATGCATCAGAAACAACCGTTTTTAATAAACGATGCTAATCTCAATCTGCAATCCGATTCCAAGAACGAACCAATCAAGATAACACATTTGCGGCAATTTCAAAAAATCTTTTTTCTGATTGATCCATTTTTGAAATGGATCGAAAAAAGCAATTTGGATTGTTTATTAAATAAGGCCGTACGTAGGTATTTCATAAACAGCCACAATATCAGATTCGAGGTGCGCTATCGACCCTAAGGGAATGAAAATTAAGCAAGATACATATTACTCGACATAATTATGTCAGCCGGTGTCTCTTCCGGGACCTTTCTCAAATATCTCAAACGGCAAAATGTCGGCTAAACTTAAGTTTCAAACAAAAGTACTTACCGAGGGTGGCGTGCAGCGCTTTATGATTGTTTTTAGGGGCCCCTGAGATAACAGGGACCCTTGCGTCTTATGCGAGTGTAAATTTAACCCCGTTGTTTGATATGGCATGTTTTTAGTATGAAAATAGTTGGAAAATTATGAGGATGAATATTAATTAGGGTGATATCTTAATATAAATTTATAAACTACGTAAGTACCTAGTTAAATACTGTCTCGGTGGCGTAGTTGTAATGTGTACGCGGTATAACTATGGCACTGAGGTCCTGGGTTCGGATCTCGGGTCGGGCCAAAAATAATTGTGACTGGGTTTTTGCATCTTAAAAAATTACTCAGTCGGCTTGGAGTCAGGAAATTGATGGTGGTATACCCTGTGCTTTGGAAACCACGTTAATTCGTTGGTCCTGCGCCTGATCTCTCTCCGGTCGTGTCGTATTGCCGTCTCACCGGACTATGAGAGTGAAGGAACAGAGAGAGCACCTGTGTATTGCACATACTTGTGCCCTATAATATCTCCTCCGTACCTGGCTAATCTTCCTTGAGATCGGCTGCCGAGGCCGAAATTCGACTAGGAAGGATTCATGCATTCACTTTACTAAATGCATATATTCTTATTGCTTTGTCTACTTATATTGCCAAGTAACAAGCCCATTTTCCGTGCTTACCAGATACATGGGTAACTTTTTTTTGCTTTCAATGAAAAGACGAACTTGCCGTTCGACTGATGGTGAACGATACGACCGCCTATAAACAGTAGATACACCATCCTATAACTTGAATTACAAAGCATTGTTTAGTATTCTATTGCGCTCGCCATTCTGAGACATGAGATGTTAAGTCTTATAATTATGTTCAGTAGTAATGGCTACAATGTTTATCAAACCGAACCACAACAGTGACTACACACTGCTGCTTGGCGGCAGAAATAGACATACATAGATACTTGGTGGTACCTCTCACATATGAGAGACCTACCACCAGTAAACTGGTGGAAGAAGACTGGAAACGCTATCAAAAAGTCCATAATATAGTCACCTTAGAACATAAAAAAAACACGTTACTTCGAATAGTTGAATATAATGTAAGGAACCTTATCTATCGCAATAATGTCGCACAAACCCCATTTCAGTTAACTAGGCTATTGGCACGTAACTCAACGACATTTGGCAACTTCTTCCGATTTTTATGGCGTGCCAATGAGACATTTTAATTGTATTATTAACGCTGGGTTATTTTATGTTTTTTTCCGCTTCGTGAAAATTTTAATTTAGGTCGATAATACCTACTCTGTTAATAGAATATATGTATCAAGGGATAATTATAGGCCTTATAGGATGATTCCTTAGTCTTAATCAATTTAAAAGATTTTGCGGGAGTCGTTACATTGTAGTTTGTACGTATTATTTTTATTTTTACAAAGCGTGGTTTGCGCGTCTGCCAATGTCGAAAAATTTGGCCTCAATTCTTTGTGATGTAGGTAATTCACGCAAGATAGTCTACAGATCGGCATGTCATGAAGTAGGTCTGTTCGTTTTGAGCATCAACTATAGATATGGAGAGCGTACCGCAAAACCTTCCCGAGAATAACGACGTGAATCCAAATGCGAAGGACTTGGTTTTGTTATTAATAATATCTATCACCTATGTATAAAAGATGGCCCTACATTATGGGTCCCGAAATTAAAAATATAATTGAACAAAACAAGATTTTTTATATATAATATGAATATAATTTCATAAATCAATTGCTGTCTCAATCAATGTTATTTTAAACCTTCTTTCTTCTTAAGAACCTTCCCTCTACTTTTTAGGCTGGAGTCAAATAAAATTATTGATAACAAGTATTGAGAGTCCGGCATACAACATGATAATTCGCATGGACATGTCATCAGCTATGAGGCTGATGTCTCATGATCGTCTTGGAATTATTTAAGAACATTACTTTAAATACATAATATTTATTAGCCATTCATACTGTGATAATGAATTTCATAGTAATTCTTAGCTGTATAAACTTAGATTCCTTTGCCTTTAATTTCAAATAAAAAGTCAACGGAACAATAACAATTTGAAATTTAAATTCAACAAAGTTAGAAATTCAAATCTGAAGCATAATACCTCTCTTTGTATTCGTGCCCTAGACCTTAAAAAGCCAGACTTATTATAAACCCTAATTAAAAATCAACATATTTGGGTCATATTTCGGGGTCCTAATTCGTTTGACCAGTCGCCACCTGAAGCAGGTTTAAAACAAACTGTAAATAAATGTTTTTTATCCTGCATAATGATAGTAACATTCATTTGTTATAGAATTTACATAAAATGTACTTAATCAAACTTTGTTACTTCTATGTTTTACTCGTTTTCTTTAACTTCGAGACAAATGTTTGCACATTTCAGAATTAAGAATAAATAATCATTTAAATATAGCTGAATTGAAGCTGTTTGTTAATATAATTAACAAATTCGTAATTAATTAATATGTGCTTTTACATTTTGAGCAAATTTATAAAATGTATATATACTAAAATTATAAAGGTGAAGAGTTTGTTTGAGCGCGATAATCTTAGAAACTTCTATACAGATTTTGAATTTTACTTCTCACCGACTTTTGACTAATAGGAAGCTACACTGCCGTGCTAAACTCAAAAGTGGTATATGAAAAAAAAATCTTGATTTTTATGGCGTCGGCTAACTTCAAGAAATTCCCATCCAATGAACATACCTGAATAACGATATCTTGTTTAGAACTTGTTAAAAAAAACCTTAAGAGAGTTTGCTCTATCTCAGTTTTACTTAAAAAACTATATTTACAAAACTTCGATTATCTCGAAATAAGGTTTCCCTGACATACCGCTTTTGCTTTTAGCACGACAGTACGTAACTCTTGAGTGCTCTATACAAATTTTTATCCCGGTAAAATATTTATCCCGGAAAAATTTTACACACGGGCGGCATCGCAAGTAAAAGTTAGTATTTAATATACCAATTACATAGCTTGACTTCACCAAGTTTGCGTTATGTTTATGCGAATGACATTGTCCGTATTTATACGATTTTATGATCTTTAAATTGAAAAATACGATAATTCCAACGTCGATTCAACGTGAAATCGAATAGCGAGAGCTCGTTAAAAAGTTATTAGCCGTAGGCTTAACTCAGGTAAATTAATTTATCTGTACTTTCAACGAAACATCCAATGAAAATATTTTCTTATTTATATGGTTTACGTTGTTTCTGACAAGCGAACTTTATTGTATTCATTACAGTTTCAAGAATGATACTTCTTTATGATCATGATTTTACGGACACAAAGGAACTTGTAACACCTATTTCCTCAATGAATTGCGAAAGTAAAAATTACATTTTAAATCAAAGCTTAAGAGTCCCACATAGTTTCGGCAAAACTGGATACTTTTTCTGTCAATTAACAAACTAGAAAGTCGATAACTTGTGTTATAATTATTCAATGGAATAATACCACATATTTTACCTCTACGACCTTGACTAGCCATACTCGCATGAGGCCCGCAGAGTTTTAGAAATGACCAGCCTGTATTAAAAATAAAGAACTTTACTATTCCCAACATCGCTTTACAAACATCATGCTTTTGTCTTTAAATGTGTTCCGTCATATGATGTGATAAGCGGCGAGCATATCGGGCATAAATTTGAGACTTCAGGCCGATAGTGAGAATAACCAAATATAACTTTGCCTTACCCGGGAATCGAAGGACCTCAGAGCAGCGGTTGTATCGTGCACGCAATACATTAGACAACTACGCCACTAAGGCAGTAGACATAGCTACCTACATATCAACTCATATTTTAGATTGCGAATACTTCTTTACTAAAATAAAAAGGAATAAAACTTATTTAGATACGTAGGTCAATAGAATTATGTTGAGGCTCGAGATATCCTAGGACGTGTTCGTTGCAGTTGTGGATTTGTAAATAGGCCGTGGCCTACGTGCGGGAGCGTCTTAGGGGCGGCAGATTTCAGAGGACGCTCAGTCGATTTAATTAATCATTCGTTTATTTAACTTTATTGCCTTCAATAATACAAACAAATGGAAAATTATTAAGTATTTTAGAAACCTACATATATACATACATCGTATACATCCATAAATAATAAATCGTTTTTCTTTCTTTCTACATAAACCTACCTACATGGGGCGGCGGAAAAAAGTGTCCAACACTCATAAAAAATATAAATCTGGCACTGGTTCGTTGCATAAAATAATGTTTGAGTACGGCTGTGCAGACGACATAGTATTCCTTACTATAACATGCCTAATCTTACAAGAATTAGCGTATTTTTAATCTTCCTACAACTTCACGTAATTCGTTTATTTCCGATATTGCCTACAACCGACTATCTAAACACGCGTTAATGAAACATAAACACAAGATTACGTTGTACGTAAATCATCGGAGTTTGGGAATAATTCGCTAAGGTTCCCTTTAATTATGTTTATTTTAAATTATTTTGGCAAATTACTTGGAACATAGCGGATGTGTGTTCAAGTTCCGAGGTATGTCATGAAATACGAAGTGGATATTGATTATTGAATTTTTGAACTCGTTTGTGATAAACTAATAAATGTGGGGAACAATTTTAAATTATAATATCTATATATATAAAAATGAATTGCTGTTCGTTAGTCTCGCTAAAACTCGAGAACGGCTGAACGGATTTATCTTATCTTGGTCTTGAATTATTCGTGGAGGTCTAGGGAAGGTTTAAAAGGTGAGAAAAATTCGAATAATTGTCGGGAAAATCCTCAAAACAGCATTTTTCTATTTCCCATACAAACGTTTTCTAACTAATACGTAGAGTCAATTTGAGCTTTATTGCTATTATATAAAGTTCACTGTTGTCTAAGCAATGTAGGTGTGTTCCTAACATCAAAGCAGGGGCCTTATTCTCTATCCCGCACGTTATTTTAACAGTGCGTAACAAGCACGTAACACAACGCGTCATGTTTAGGACTATAGAAATTTGACATACAGAATATCATTCCACGGACATTTCTCGGAGATAACATGACACGGCCGCGTTACGCGTTTACACTATCATACAGAATAAGGGCCCAGTGTGCGTTGGAGCACAGAATATAATAATGTAATGTCGCGTTCTGAAACTCAACAAAAGTGATATCGCGGACCCGACTAAATTGAACAGTCACAAAATTTAATATATCATTAGTTATTTGGTTGGCTTCACGATATTATTTCTTTTGTTTTACTTTAAAATGCATGTTTTCGTTATGGACAATTTTTGAGCTACTTTTGCATATCTATACTTATAATAAATCTGTAGAGAGGTCAATTCTGTACATGAAATATATTTCCAAAATAACTGGGGGTGATTAGGGATCGATCCTGATGCCAAAATGCAATTAGTAAAATTTTTGTCTGTCTGTCTGTATAACCGTTATAGAAACAAAACTACTCGACGGATTTTAACTTAACTTGGTACAATTATTTTTCATACTCCTGAGCTGGTTATAGTATACTTTTCATCACGCTACAATTAATAGGAGCATAGCAGTGATGGAAAATGTTGGGAAAACGGGAGAAGTTACTCCATTTTTAAGCTTCCGTCATTTCGTGTGCAACCTTAATGGTTAAAAGTTCCTTCGATTTCACCAGGATCCCATCATCAGACCCTGACCGGACAATCGGACCACCTGCATACCACCATAAATTAAAAAAACATCCCGACAAATTGAGCACCTTCTCCATTTTTGAAACCCGAAATCCACGCGGGCGAAGCTGCGGGCGGAAGCTAGTTTAGAATAAAAAACTCTACGTTTTTTTTTTCTCTGAACAAAATTGAACCCACAAACAAATAAATACGTTCAATTTTAAAAGTTTTTTTTACATTTTTGTATATATAAATGCAAATGCTTATAAAAATATATAAAAAAGGTTTAGAACTATTATTGTTATAAATTTTACTTCTTTTTCAGTTATTGAAGGGACAAAATAAATCTTTGTAACTAGTGATTCTGTCCTAAAAGCTAAAACAGCAAGTAAGTGAACACTAATAAAACTAAAAATGAAATTGTTCATAATTATATTATTTTATACACACAAAGAAATATTATGCCAAGAAAATCACTCCGTTCTTCGATATTTAAAACCAATAAATTCCTTTGGCTGCACGTGGTGTAATCTCAAGCCTCATATCGAACAAATTAAAAATAACAACATAAATCAAAAGCATAGGGATGTGCCGGTAAAGCCACCGGTTTTTATGGATATTTTTGATTTACCGGTATACGCTGCCGTGGCCAAGAAGGAAAATAAAATAAACAAAAATGCCCTATCGAAGATAATTGATAGGATTTTTGTGCCATGAAAGCTGGAATAAAAAATGTCTATAATCAGTTGTTTTAATTGGATACCCAGATATACTCATTATTGAGTATTTCTAGGTTCGATATTTAGAGATCTATGACGAAAATTCACCAATCAATAAACGCATTGTAGTTTTGTTTCTTTTTCTGAATCGACCTGGAGATATTGATCAAGAATTTCAAGATTCATTTTGAACTTCGAAAGTTAGACTTTTTATTAAGGCAGCCAAGGTTACCTAATACCTAACGTAATATATACAAATTATACAAATTCTAATGATAATAAAGGTTGGAAAGATGGAATTACAGCGCTGACAATCTCTTATTGACAAAACCTCAATATTAACGTATTTGGGTACCTTCTTACATAACATTAATTTAGGTGTTCCTAGCCACTAGCTATTTCTCAATGACTACCCTGACTTCAAAACCAAGTTTTTCCAAACAAACAACCAGTCCCTAAAAGAAAAATAATAAAATGGAGTTTACTTATCACATGTTTACAATACTGCCGCTATAAGAGGAAGTTTCTATTTTTTATACGCAGTACCTAAGACATGTTAGATACATGTTTTTCTGTCTACGAATGTGAATTCAAATAATTTTGAAAATAAATGTTTGATAAGTCTTTCTTGTTATGGCGGCAAAATACCACGCATGATTTAATTCCTTGATTGCAATAGCTAAGTATTTATTACCTCGAAATCCAAACTTTTAATAAATTACACAAACCATGATCTCAAGAAACGTTATTTACATTATTTTAATGCAATTTCAAATAAATATTATTAATGGATTTTCTTTAAAAGATTTGGCAGAAAAGTTTATTACTTCCGCCATTTTGAATATAATAAAAGAAAGTTCTGGAAGTAACCAACATCACGCTGGACATCCTCTAAATATAAAAGATGAAATAAATGATCAATTATTCGGAAAAAATGTAAAGAGTACAATAATCAAGAAAATAATACCACACGGATATGATATAGCGTCTTATGGATCCAATTATAGATTCAAAAACTTATATCGGCCTTTACCGAGTATTCTCATGGAAAAGCTAATATCAGAAAAAAATATTCAAGAGCCAACTTATAAAATTAACCCGAATAAATATATAATATTAATTATTAGAAGCAAAGGAAGTTTAAATGAAAATTCAAAGAAACAATTTTTAGACGCAGATAAAAATGTATTCCATACGGCAACGGAAAAAAAGTTAAAAGATTTGTTCAATAAAATAGTAAATAAAAGACATTCTAGGAAAATATACACGAAAAGTGGAGAAATACACGATCCTTTAATGCCTGGACATTTAGTTGAAGTTGAAACAACCACGCCATTGCCGAAAAAATGGCTGCCTCACTACCCTTATTGGAATTATTGGACGGTGAGTAAAAATACTAGGTAGTTGTTTGGAATTGCAAGATTCTTGTGGCTATGGTATATTTTTTAAACATAAATGGCGTGGTGGAAAGTCCTACTCATTTATATTAAAAGCATTAAGCCTTTTTACTTAACCTACTTTGTCCAGTAGCATACCCAGGAAACACTGCCTTAGATTTTGCAACCTGACATCTGAGATCTAATCCTTAGAGATTATCATTAAGTAACTCCTTTATAAAACCTTATATATTCTAAAAACAATCATGACGTGAAAATGCAGATGTGGCCCATCGCACATATTAATCCAACTTATAAATGCTCAAGCAACTGTAGGTATATTACGCTTCCACAGGTGAAACATTGAACCGATTCCGATGAAATTTAGTATGGACATAGTTTTAAGCCCTGAAAAGACCATAGGCTTATATTTATTCTGGAAAAACTTATACCCAGAGGCGAAGCCGCGGGCAAAAGCTAGTTATAGTATCTGATGATACCTTCGACTACCTCGATAGCTTAGTTATAATTGTACAATGTAGGAGTAAGACTATTGCACCAAGGTCCTGGGGTTTCGAATCCCGGGTCGGGCCAAAATAATTGTGCCTGGGTTTTTCGACAGTCGCAGCTCGGAGTCAGGAAGTTGGCGGTGTGATACCCCCCCGTGCCTCGGAAAGCACCTAAAGCCGTTGGTCCTGCGCTTGATCTTTCTCCGGTCATGTCGGATTGCCGTCTCACCGGACTATGAGAGTGAAGGAACAGAGAGTGCTTGTGTATTGCGTACCCACTTGTCCTGGGTGGCTGATCTTCGTTGATATTGGCCGCTGTGGCTGAAAATTCGGCTAGGAGGATTAACTATACCTTCACACACCACTCCATCTCTTCAACTCATCTCTGTTTCAGTACGACAATACTCTACACGATGACAACTGCCCAGAGGATTTCCTTGAAATGGACGGACAATGTATAGAAATACCCCCGCATTAAAACACAATAGTTTTCTCATTATTTTATTACCACAATGTTTGCCTTATAACTACATATGGTCGAAACGATGCGATGCTGTTAAACGGCTAAAATTACACAATTTTGAGTACTATCGCAAAAATAGACCAATCAGAGTGAAGAATGTATGACACGCGCACTAATGGCTAATTTGATTGGTCCATTTCCGAGATCTATCCACAGTTATGGCTTGATATCTTTTCTAGTTAAAATAGTTTACACTACGAAAACTTAGAACGCTTCTAACAACTATATTTATTTACCTTAATTTTACTAAAAGAAAACAAACATGGAAATAAATTTTTATCCACTTCTTTAAACAATTGATTTTTATTTTTGATAAGGGCATGACAAAGTGAACCTACAGCACTTGATGGTAAGTGGAATATGGACAAATAGAATGTCGACTGACGAGAGATGATTACCCCTTTTCAACACAATTATGCCGGCCTGTTGGAACCGGATATACACAGACTGATCCCGGAACGCGACACACGTGGGCCAGTATGGCGGGTTATAACACCTTGTGTGCGGTGGTCGCTATCCGGGCGGATATAAAATATATCCTACCACAAGCAAAATTGATATTAGTATTGAAAAGTGCGATATTAAATCTTATATAAAATAATAGCAAGGCATCGCTTGCACCATATAGGACATTAGAGAGACGCATAGAGAGCTAAGGAACGACACAGCCTCTAATAAAAACATATTTGCTTAAAACCAATGATATATGATAAATAGATATTTTGTTTATAACATTAATAAATATTATCAGTGACTTAATACTATCATAAACAAATATAAAAAAAGAGAAAAAAACATACATATTCGCTTTTAAAAAAATGGAAATAAATTTACGACAATAACAAAAAGCTGGGCAAAAGTTTTTTAAAACTGCAGAAATATGGAAAATATTATTCTAAATTCGCTTGAAATTACCGCCTTTCGATATTGGGTCTACTTATGCGACATATATACGATTTTTTTCGATAAATATATCCAGGTATATTGATAAACCCGGGTAAAGTTCTAATATATCCGGGTCAGATAATAACAACAAACAATATATTACAATTCCAGAAACATAATAGGACAGTACATTGTTAATAAAATATAACCATAATATTTTCACAGCATTACTAAAATTCTTCACAATAAAACCTGTCCCAAATCTGACCCGGATACACCTTACCCGGGTCAATAATGACCCGTCTATATTAGTACGTATGTGGGCGCCGTCTCAACGCCGCAGTTGTTGTTTTTCATCGACATCAGCACGTAACCATCGTTGCCCCATAAGTTGGACCATGAGTTCTTGATGAGCCAATACTTCTGCCCGTTTAGGATACCGTAGCCGACGGCTAAGACGGCGTGGTCCAGCTCGTAGATTTTATTTTTACTGAAAATAAATATAACATTTAATATTTAATTTTTGGTTAAAAAGAGCATAATTTATCGCTAAAAAGAGCATGTAACGTAAAATAAAAATAATGTTTTTTACATCAAGAGTGACTAAGGTAAACTTGCTTCCTACGGCATATACAAAGTATTTTTACATTGCATTTATTAACGCAATGTAAAACGACCCAATATTTATGGCAATATTCGGTAAATTTTGACCCTGGTACTAGGATTTTTGGTTGTCTTTTTATTGTTTTGAATGACGAGACAAGCTATCCAACACCTTCAATAACAAAGTTTATGATATTCCTATACTATTATGAGACATGAGATTTTAAGTCTTATTATGTCCAGTAGTTACACTGGATACAATGTCCTTCAAACCGAAATACAACAGTGACTACACACTGCTGCTTGGCGGCAGAAATAAACATTGTGGTACCTTTTTTTTTTTTTGGTTTCGCGGAGAAATACCCTTATTACTACCGCCCAGCCTTCGCGGGGGGCGACTGAGCGGTTATGCTGGGGTAACCGTGCCTTACGGCCCGGCGTTGAGCAAACATTTTGGTACCTACCCAAATGGATTCTTACATGTGAGAGACCTACCACCAGTTAATTCCATTCATAATAAACATTTAGAAAATTATGTCGTTTTATTTTTTACGTTCACTGATCACTAGGTATAATATATGAAATTAATATTATCATTCCCATCCTATATAAAAAAAGTAATATTCCTCACCATTTCTCCTCATAGTAAACACCGTTCGAGTAGAAACTGAAGCTCTTGTGCGAGGCGTCGATGGCCACTGATATTGGGCCGTGTTTGAATATCGCCAACTGTGAATATTAAATATAAAATTAACAAATTGCGAGTGTTATACACCTCTGTCTACCCTTGAAATGGGACGAATGCGTGATGTTGATGTAGATATAGTATGATATAATAACAAAGTGGCTAATTCCTGCCATTCGAATACATGATTCTAGAAATTGCAGCACATCAAGCAAGACAGGCTTAAATATATTTTAACCGACTTCAAAAAAGAGGAGGTTCTCAATTCCAATTTCGAATTAAACATTAGTCATTAAAATTACTATATAAGCCAGATAAATACATCAACAAATGTACGAAAACAATGTTTGATTGTTATTAGGCACCAACTTCAAAATTGGTAACCAGTGTATAGGTAATATTAAATTATTTTTTGGTTTTTAGTGGTTTATAAAGGCGTTTTTATTTTTTGTTCAAATGTTTTTACAGAGACTATTAAGGACTCGTTTGTCATTTACAATATAGGACTTAAAATCTGGAAAAGTAGGTGACTTTGCCATACCAATATTAAAAAAATAGACTATGGACTCACCTTCAGTGCATTCTCATCGTTGGTGGTAACATTGACCCAGCCGGACATGGAGGTAACAGCCGTGACGTTGTCGATGTGACAGTAACCGTCCTGCAACAAACACATTGTCATATTATCTATATCAGGGGTGGCCAACCGGTCGATCGCGACAACAAGGCCAGTCGATCGTGGCAAGGCAAAAATATAAATACGTAGAACAGACCGCGCAACATACCTAATCACTAACTGCTGCACGCATCGTCTTGTACCATTTTTTAATCAAAATAATAATAAATTGTGGACTGAGCTATGTTATTTCATTTAAGATTTCAAGATGTATGTAGCTTGGTAGATCGCACAGAGTATCATCAATGAAAAGTAGATCTTGGGTCTTACCAAGTTGGCCACCCCTGATCTATATGTATAAACGAATCCCTATTTCCCTTGCTCACGCCATCGCGCGTGAACGGCTGGACCGATTTCACAAATTTTTTGTGTTGTGTTTGTTATTGTCAGAAGGTTCTAATGAAAGAAAATATTCAAAAAAATGTTCGAAAAATTTAAGAAAACTTAACGAAAATATTAATTTTATATAACTGTCAATTGTTTGAAATAACTGTCAGCTATTGACAGAATGCGCGCTGCAAAGTCATAGTTTAGACGGGACAACATCTGTCGGCTAGTTGTTACATAAATATCCCCTCACCTGACCCAAATACCCGCCGTAGTCCTCTTCGGTGGGCAGGCCGTGTCTCATGATCCACTGGTACGCCCTGAAGTCCTCGCCACCATCGCAGCCGTTGTTGCCGAATCTATGTAACAAAAGATTTTATACTATGTTGTTATTCTGCTATTGTACTATTTAAAGAATGTCGACTGACGAGAGATTACCCCTTGCCAGTCGAGACAATTATGCCGGCTTACTGGAACCGGATATACACATTCTTATCCCGGAATGCGACTCATTTACGTGGGACACTATAGCGAGTTTTAACACCTTCTCGCGATTTTAGGTCAGATTTGGAGATTAGCATTTGCTTTAACAACTAATTGCTTGCCATATATTAACTTAAATAGCGAGATACAATTCCGGGTAAATCATATGAGACAACATCGCAGTTTCCTGATCTGGGATTCGAACCCAGGTACTCCCAGATCAAGCTTGCTTTCTGATGATAAATCAATCTTTTGCGTTAGAGTAGAAATATAGTCTGTTAGAAAAGGTATAGAAAGTAAGTGTCAAGTGTACGGACCCCCAGGAGCAGTCGACGAGCGCCTGCTGGCTGAGCCGCACGAGGTGGCCGCCGTTGTGCAGGAACAGCGCGCCCTCCACCGCGCCCACCGTGCCGAACGACCAACACGACCCGCACACCGACTGGTCTGCACACAACACAACACACACATTACACATTACACAACACACAACACACGACATACAACACCCATTACACAACATACAACACACATTACACAACACACAACACATTACACAACACACAACACACAACACACATTACACAACACGCATTACACATTAAACAACACACATCACACAACACACATTACACAACACACAACACACATTACTAATACTTACGCGAGACTGATGGTTTATAAATAAAACGAAAAAGGATTCTAGGATGAACAGAGATATATATTGCGACAGTGTTGTCACAACAGCCATGGGCACAGACAGAGAGAGAAGAAGGCTTGTGTTTTTTTTTTGTCAAAACGTCATTAGTGACGTGCACATGTTAAATTATTCGAAAATAACACGATTTTACTCATGTACTATGTAGTCTATAGAGGCCTCTCGATCACTCCGCGTCGCGACGTCCTTTTAGCATTCGCCCCAGAGGATGACCTACTGAATAGGTCGAAACTGGTCGGCGATTCCGACTACATAGTACGCGAATAAAACCGTGTCGTTTTCGACTAACACATTACTCTTAATAGTGAGTCCAAAATAACCCACTAGCAGGTCAGATCTGCACACTAGAACATACAGTCTCCGGACAAGTTCCGCCCCGACATTAATTTATTAGCTTTTGAACTGTAATTATGGAATGCATATATGTGATATAACTTTACTTCTTTATATCCGGGTCAAATATGACCCACAATTTTCGTGACGTATGCAGATATTTTCTAACTAAATTGAACTAAATTCACTGCAATAGGACCTTTATCATATATTACTTACATAAGTACTTCTGTCAATCGTGGCTTACAGGAGCTGCAGTGACAGATATAAACCCACTCTAACCTTGGATATGAACTATAATGTATACATATTATAAAACAAAGTCCCCTTTCCTGTCTGTCTGTGTGTTATCGATTTTCTCAAAATCTACTGAACGGATTTTTATGAAATTTGGTATGGAGATAGTTTAAAACACTGGGAAGGGTACATAGGCTACTTTCTATCCCGGGAAAACTTTTCCAAGCAGGCGAATCAGGGAACAAAAGCTAGTTCATCAATAAACTACCTTTAACAGGAGTGACAGCTCCAAACAGCCTCCAGTCGAACTCCGGGGGAAGCTTCACGCTCAACTCCTCGACGACACGCTCGCTGTACGGGAACGGGAGTCCCAGGGGACTGGGTCCGGAGTACCTCCTGCCTCTCAAAGCGGACAGTTCATCATCAGTCCTGTCGCTCAGGTGGTTGACGGACATTGTGAAACTACGGCGCGCTCTGTTGTTCGAATGGATGAATCTGTTGGAAAAATCAGATATTTTAATGTCGTATGATGAAAACAGGAAATGGTGAAGAAAAACATCGTGAAGAAACCTGCATACCTGCGAAATTCTTTATAAGAATTTTGAGGTTGTGTGAATTCTACTAATCCGCACTAGGCCAGCGTGGTGGACTAAGGCCTAATCCCTCTCAGTAGTAGAGGAGGCTCGTGCTCAGCAGTGGGCAAGTATATAATACAGGACTGATATTACATTATGGCTTTTGCCCGCGGCTCCGCCCGCGTTATAAAGTTTTTCGGGCTAAAGTTTTCCGTTATAAAAGTCACGCTGTATAATTTCCTGGGAGCCTATGTTCTTCCCAGGGTCTCAAACTGTCTCCATACCAAATGTCATCTTAATACGTTGGATAGTTTTTGAGTTTAACACGTTCAGGCAGACAGATGCAGCGGGGGACTTTTGGTTTATAATATATTTTTGTAGAACTCTTTAAGAGGAACAATCCCGTCATACATTATTGTTGAATTACTTTAACCGTTTACGCAGCGCACGCAGCGGATGCTCTAAAAACTAATTAATACATTTTCCCCGTTTTTGCAACATGTTTCATTACTGCTACGCTCCTATCGGTCATAGCGTGATGATATATAGCCTATAGCACTCCACAAATAAAGGGCTATTCAACACAAAAATAATTTTTCAGTTCGAACCGGTAGTTCCTGAGATTAGCTACCACTGCTCCGCTCCCATTGGGTATAGCGTGATGATATATAGCCTATAGCACTCCACGAACATAGGGCTATCCAACGCAAAAATAATTTTTCAGTTTGGACCGGTAGTTCCTGAGATTAGCGCGTTCAAACAAACAAACAAACAAACAAACTCTTCAGCTTTATATAATAGTATAGATTTATATTATATAATTATGTGTATGGCAAAGTGACTACTTCACTTGATGATAAAAAGAGTAGCGTCCAGGGACCTTAGATAAAATGACTTTTTACAATCATCAGCGTTAATACGAAAAAAATATGGACAAAACGAACAAATAGATAAGAATCTGTAGAAAGATAAGAAAAACGTTTGCAATTGTCTTAGCCTTCTGATAATGTCGAATACCGAGAGACGATTACACCTCGTCGACACAATGGTGGTCAGTTCGATATTATTTACCTTAGATTTTGTCTGAAAATGTTCAATCTCTTCTCGTGTTCCACATCACTGGCGTAATGCTTGTTGTGTTTAGTTTTGAATCTGTAACATTAGAATAACTATAGATTTTCATTTCATTATAATTATAGAATATCAGTTACTGGAACTCTTGAAAGAAGTGGAAGAACGAGTTGTTCATAAGTACTATAATGGTGAATATTACAAAAAAAAATTGACACTTTAGAGTTACATAACTTTTCGAAGGGGTGCAGGGGCGTACTGGAAAACGTTACGGCGCGTTACATCGGGGGATCAAAAATCTGCAAAAATTGCGTTACGTAATATTGAACGGCCCGTCACCCAGTTTGGCGGTCAAACTATAGACCTAACATTCCCCATTTAGAAGGGTAACAGTAGTAGTATTTATGGCCGCTACCCACCTCCCGAACTCATGGTGGACATGCCCCAAGTAAACCGGATGCACGAACTCCTTCATAGGGTTGAACGTGGCCAGGTGATTCACTCCGGGACCGGGGAACGAGGTGCACTTCATAGTACCTGCAAATATATATTATCTATATAGCGAAATGGAGGTAAATGGTTTTTCTTGTGTATAGGTCACCGCAATTAACACAGGAGGAAACCTGCGTACTAGGGGGGATATAGTGGACACGGGTAAAAAGGGTGTATAGGGATGAAAAGGTATGTAAGGGATGAAGAGGGGTGTAGGGGTGAAGAGCGATCGACGTGGTGAAGAAGGGCATATGTGATAAAAGGGGTTTAGGGGTGAAAAAAGGGTGTATGTGGTGGGGGTGTATAGAGTGAAAAATGGTATGTGAAGAATAATACGCGAAATAAATAAATTTCTGTATCTCACCATCATCGAAGTTGAACACGCTGGGGTCTATCTCGTCCACGTCGAACGACTCGTAGTCGAGGTAGTAGTGGTCGTAGTGGGAGCCGAGCAGCGAGTTGAAACCTTTCATTTCGTATCTGGAAATAAAAATTAAGTTTAGACATTTGCAGCATATTACGCAAGAACTTTCATATGCGTTTACACTAGTGGCAATATTTGAATAATTCTAAGCGCATCGGAACGAAGTGATCCGTCAGAGAACCAAGGTTACCGACATAGCTCTGAAAGTTAGTAGGTTGAAGTGGCAATGGGGTGACCACATATGTCGCAGAACTGATAACCGCTGGAGTAAGCGTGTTCTGGAGTGGAGACCGCGTCTTGGCAAACGTAGCGTGGAACGCCCTCTGGCCAGATGGCGGGACGTCTTGCACAAGAGAGCCGACAACGACTGGATGCATAAAGCAGCAGACCCGGCTCTGTGGCGTACCTTGGGATACGCCTATGCCCAGCAGTGGACTGCAACGGGCTGATGATGAAGCGCATGCGACACAAGTCGACACAAGTCTTGCAAATTTCATGTCAGTCAGCCTATCACGAATGTAAACATCGCTTGCACCTTCTGCAAGTTCTCTTGCTAATCTAAAATCTGTTTATGTATGAACTTACCTGACCGGTATGGGCACAGGGTCCCCCCTCAAACTCTTCTTGTATTTCACCCACATGGTGTACTTGTTCACTTTGTCGCCAATCGTTTGCACCATCTGCCATTTGGACGTGTCCGAGCCTTGCATCGTCTCCGAGCCTGATGAAAAATAATAGCAATTAAGACGAGATTTTTTTGAAAAAATAAAAAAACAAGCAAACCCTTCCCCTGATTGTTAATAACATGATTATTAATATTAACAATTTTGAAATAAAAAATACTGCGTGAGACTCAACTGCGCATGTCAGGCTGAGACAAGTATTACAAAACGAAATTTGGAGGGGAAATATAAAGAAGGGTCTTGTAAAACGTTATTATGCGTTATTTATTTATTTAAAACTTTTTTGTACACGAAAAATGTAAAAAGAAAACAAAAAGAAGACAATTTGCATACAGATGGTGGACATAATACATTGGTTATTATGCGTTACCGGGGCGACAGGGGGATTCGTACAACACGTTGTATTTGGTTGTTTCTTTTTTATTTTAAAACAATAACAAAAGCATTTTAGCAACTTTCCGGTACATTGCTTAAAGTAATTGTGAATATTAGAAAAAAAAAACACTTCAGAGTTACATCATTTTTATAGGCGTACATAAAAACGTTACGACGCGTTACATGCCGAGATGGGAGGATCAAAAATCTACAAAAAATTGCGTTACGTAATACTTGAACGGCTCTTAGGATGTTGAGTCTCATAACATTCTGTCATTACACTAATATATCCTTCAAACTATAATGAAACAGTGCATGGATACTTGCATCCAAAGCACCCGTCACTAACTGGCTTTCGACTACTTTATACTTGCTTATTACTTTGCTTTTGATATATAAAAAATAATAATACCAGTCCTGTATTATATACTTGCCCACTGCTGAGCACGGGCCTGCTCTACTACTGAGAGGCATTAGGCCTTAGTCCACCACGCTGGCCTAGTGCGGATTGGTAGACTTCACACACCTTCGAAATTCCTATAGAGAACTTCTCAGATGTGCAGGTTTCCACACGATGTTTTCCTTCACCGTTAAAGCGAACAATAAATTCACAAAGAATACACACATGATTTTAGAAAAAATCAGAGGTGTGTGCCCTTGGGATTTGAACCTGCGGACATTCATCTTGGCAGTCCGTTCCGCACCCAACTAGGCTATCGCCGCTTTAGATATGATTATAGTTAAACCTCACCAATATATTTGAAGTCGGTCATGTCCGGGAGCACTGACTGCACCTCCTGCCCCTGCTCCTGCGTCGAGTTCACTTGCAGGCATGTCTCTTTGTTCAACACCTTCTCTGTTGTTATTGGTGCTATCTGCAATGTGTAAACTAATTAATATGTCTTTAGCCCCAATGAGGAAGGCAGAGGTGTAAACAGGCCTGTCATATTTCGCCTGTTTTCCGTCCCATGATGTGATAGGTCACAAACCTATGTTACATCGAGCACAAATTCCTATCTCCGGGCTGATACTGTAAGCCCAATATCAATCTATAGGATTTGAACCCGGAACCTTAGAACCGTAATGTTCTACGCACGCAATACAACTACACCACCAAGGCTACATCACTACCATTATAGTAATAATTGTAAATACTTAGTCTGGCCATAAATACTGTTACACTTAATTATAAAAAAATATTACATTTGAATTTCGAATCTGTCATTTTTATACGATTGTTCATTGTGTTTTCTCATTTTGGCGCCAATACATTGTAAAATATTTTGCGATATTAAAATGGTGTGGGGTGATAAAGAGAACCGAATCGCTGTGATAGCATTACACAAAGTAGGTATGGAGCCAAATGCAATTTTTAAAACTCTCCATACACTTGGTATTAGTAAAATGTTTGTGTACCGGGCTATTAATAGGTACAATGAGACCTCCTCTGTTTGTGACAGAAAAGATCTGGCCGTCCACGTAGTGTTCGTACGAAAAAGGTGGTCAAAGCAGTAAGGGAAAGAATTCGAAGAAATCCTGTCCGAAAGCAAAAGATTTTATCTCGGGAAATGAAGATAGCACCTAGAACCATGTCGCGTATTTTAAAAGATGACTTAGGACTTGCAGCCTATAAGAGACGCACTGGCCATTTCTTAACTGATAATTTAAAGAAGAATAGGGTGGTAAAATCGAAACAACTACTGAAGCGGTACGCAAAGGGAGGTCACAGAAAAATTTTGTTTACGGATGAGAAAATTTTTACAATTGAGCAACATTTTAACAAACAAAATGACCGTATTTATGCTCAAAGCTCTAAGGAAGCTTCCCAATTAGTCGACAGAGTGCAACGTGGACATTATCCGACTTCAGTGATGGTTTGGTGGGGTGTTAGCTATGAAGGAGTGACTGAGCCATATTTTTGTGAAAAAGGTATCAAAACATCGGCACAAGTGTATCAAGATACCATTCTTGAGAAGGTAGTTAAGCCCCTTAACATCACCATGTTCAATAACCAAGTATGGTCCTTCCAGCAAGACTCGGCGCCGGGTCATAAAGCTCGGTCCACGCAGTCTTGGTTGGAATCGAACGTTTCGGACTTCATCAGAGCTGAAGACTGGCCGTCGTCTAGTCCCGATCTTAATCCGCTGGATTATGATTTGTGGTCAGTTTTAGAGAGTACAGCTTGCTCTAAACGCCATGATAATTTGAGTCCCTAAAACAATCTATACGATTGGCAGTGAAGAATTTTCCCATGGAAAGAGTGCGTGCTTCTATTGATAACTGGCCTCATCGTTTAAAAGGACTGTATTGCAGCCAATGGAGACCACTTCGAATAAGCTTTTATATTTTTAATTGTTTTATATTTATGTATTAAACTGACACACTGTAAAAGTAATAAATGTTATTTGCAGTTAACAATTTTCTTTTTTCTTTATTACAATATTTATGGCAAGACTAGGTATAATGGTTTGACTGTTGGAATGTCCTTCATAGCTAAACTGATGAATGAAGTTTGATAAAACTTGGGACACAAATAGACCACATACTGAATTATCCCAAGCAATCCAATATTTAAATATTGACTAGAAAAAATATCTAATTATCTAAGTGTGTCGCGTTTCGGGATCAGCCTGTATACATCCAACAGGCCGGCATAATTGTGTCGACTGTCGAGGGGTAATCATATCTCGTCAGTCAACACTCTATTGGACCCCACTCCACTTACCATCAGGTGCAGTGGATCACTTTCTCATACTCGTATACGTATCACTACATGGTATAAAATAAAGTCGCTTTCTCTGTCCCCATGTCCCTTTGTATGCTTAATCTTTAAGACTACGCAACGGATTTTGATGCGGTTTTTTTTAATAGATAGAGTGATTCAAGAGGAAGGTTTATATGTATAATAACATCCATTAAATAGTGAAGAAATACTGTTATTTTGTTATGTTATACCCGTGCGAAGCCAGAGCGGGCCGCTATGTTTTTATATACAACGTTCACAGTTTTTCTGTAGTGTATTTAGTATCAGCATTGCACCCGTGCGAAGCCGGGGCGGGTCGCTAGTATGTAATAAAAAATAGACATACAAACCTTGATAGAAGTGCCGTACGGCGGGTACACTGCGCCGGTCAGCTGGTAAGTCTTGACCATGCCTCCGTAGTAGTCAATACGAGATTTACCATGATTTTTATCATACCTGTAAACAATATTTAAATTAGACTGGCTTGCAGGGACCTCTGGGTATCTGCAATTGGGCTCAATTTATGACGAAGCTAGTAAGAAATGAGAATATCTGTGTGAGTATTAAAAGACCTTATTAGCTCTAAAGGCCCATGTTGCTGTGAAAGATTTACGTAATGCGATTTCAGAGTAGCGTGCAGTGGTACGTGTGGTCTGATGATTTGGTATTCAATCTGTGTGAGTATTAAACTATGGGAAAATATGGAACTTATAAATGATCTTCTATATTCATATTTAGAGGTTTCGGAGTGCCAAGGCTTGTGCTACCGACGGCGTATGATTAATTCTTTGAGTTAAAAACATTCCCGAAAGGGAGTACTTGAATAGAAAGAAATAATTACTCTTCAAAACTGTCAGTAGTTTTATCCTTTGTTTAGTAATATACTTGGTTTATTTTCTCAGTTAACCTTTAACCTGACCATCAAACGATAAAAATGACCCCCCCCCCCGCCCCGAATGCCAAAAAGAACATAAAAATGGACATGTCTATATTTAAAAAACAACCTAACTATCTCGATAATGTGTTACCATGAGATCTTTCGGGAATACATTCACAAAGCGGAATCGCGATTATTTATCAAATCATAATGAGACCTAAATCATGAATATGAAACAAACCCAATTACGCAAAACTTAAGTTTCATAATAGCATATTTAGTTATTTCTAACTCGCTCACAATCAGTACCGAGTAAATATTATTAAATCAAGCATTATCGGTCTCTATTGACCTCACCGATAAAGGTTCAAAGTGAATAGTCGAGTAAAAACGTCACGTCTCTTTGTTAAATTGTCATTGACTTGTAATTGCGAACGATTCAAATGTTGGGTCATTGACTGATTTGCAAGTCGTTTTACATCATTCCTAGGGTTATTAATTAGACCAGTTGCGAAGGCTTCCCGATTCCTGCCGGCTTCTCTTTATGTAGCATCATCATCAGATCGCATTTATACATATTAGTACCTATATGTTGTGTTGGGTTCCCTTTGGGAAAATTTCACCTATCGAATGGGCCAAACAGAACAAAGTTTTGTTTGCCATGCTTACAAATGACTTATTTTCATTGGTTTATTATATGATTATTTATATTTTTTATGCGTGCAAAGCAAAATGATTCTCTGCACCTGATGTTAAGTGGAGTCGGGTCGAATAGAATGTCGACTGACGAGAGATGATTATCCCTCGGCAATCGTCACAATTATGCCGGCCTATTATAACCAGATATACACAGGCTGATCCCGCAACGTCTTAATAACTGAGACTGTTTATTGTTTATATGCTGTGGCTCAGCCGTGAGAAACACACTATTCATAGTATTAAAAGACACATGGATTCCTTTTGGAAAATGGCGGGTTGTAACACCTTGTGTACGGTGGTTTCTATCCGGGCGGATATAAAATATATCCTACCATTATGTGCTAATCTAATACATGGTCTATCTAAATACTAAATTACAACCAAATCCAAACAGCAGTTCTTGCGTTTATCGCTAACAAACAACGACACGTGTCTAATTTAAAATATTAATAAGAAGTTTAGTTAATTTAACGATCTAATATTTCCTCAACACAGTCGTATCATAACGCAATACGTGTTTATAATAATTAATGTAAACACAAAACCGCAGACGCACGATATTAATTCAGGTTAAATAATTAAAAACATCTACTTCACTGTACAATAACAATGATATATTAATACTACACTTTTCACACGGTTTTGTCTGTTTAGTAGTATTTTTTTGACGTATGACGGTAAAATAACGGTATATCATAATCTGCTAAGGGATTATGACTGATAATTTAATAAATAGTAACATCACTCAAACTTTGTTTTTACAAAGTTTTCGTTCAAATTATTGTCTACATCTTGTGATAAATTATAAATTTAGTAATAAACAAAAGCAATAATTAGGTTAATCACTTGTTAAAATAAATATTGGTAATAGCAATATATTAAAGCACCATTAAAATAAAGACATTAAAAATGCTGCCCCTGCTATAACTATGGGGTTATAGCAGAGGGTTATATCTTGGGGTCCTACAAGCGGAGCGTGAAGAAGCATTAATGCAGGCCGGCATAACTGTGCCTACCGTCCTGGGATGCATGTAGTACAGGGGTGGCCAACTTGGTAGGACCCAAGATCTACTTTTCACTGATGATACTCTGTGCGATCTACCAAGCTACATACATCTTGAAATCTTAAATGAAACAACATAGTTCAGTGCATAATTTATTATTATTTTGATTAAAAAATGATACAAGACGATGCGTGCAGCAGTTAGTGATTAGGTATGTTGCGCGGTCTGTTCTACGTATTTATATTTTTGCCTTGCCACGATCGACTGGCCTTGTTGTCGCGATCGACCGGTTGGCCACCCCTGATGTAGTACCTTTGCCGGTCGGTATTTTCTATGGACTTCACTACTTTAACATCAAGTGTATTGAAGGGACCTTGCCGAGACTCGATAAAAAAAAACGCAGAAAACGCGCAAACTTCGATGTGTCATTGTATTTAAATATTGCTTTTCAGGTATTTTGAAAATTGCTGATTATACATGTAATCCACTAGCCCAACTTAAATTGCCACCAGAAACAAAAATTTATGTCAGCATTAATTTATATTTAAATTCTAAAATAATTTTTAAAACAAAATATCATGTGGAATAATTTCACAATCTTTTTAGCTCAAAATAACATGTATTCTCTTAGTGGAATTACTGGGTGACTGCAGTACACAACTCACTAAATCTAGACTATTGTAACTTATTAAAAAACATATGCTATGAAATAATTATATGAAAATAAAATCCAAAGCTCACCAAGCATAGAAAGGTTCCATCAATTCCGCATAAGGAATGGTCAGAGATCCCTTCACTGTGTACACAGGACTCCATTCTGGAGGAGAATCTACAAAAAAAAATAATCTTATTAGTATAATGAATGCAGAACTTTCTTAAGTTGTCCGGATGGTTGTTAGAAGTAAATTTTGAAACTTCAGAACGAATTTGAAATTCTACGCACAATTAGTCAACACACTAGTTTATATCTATATAGCCTTTCTCAATAAATGGGCTATCCAATACTTACAAGAATTTTTCAATTCAAGCCAGTGGTTCCTGAGATTACTGCGTTCAAACAAACAACCTTTATATAGTAGTATAGATAATATTAGGGAAGAATCAGTATAAAGTGTTTGAAAGTTCGATAGTGGAAAATCAATGCTTTAGACCTATTTGTCTACAGCATAAGAGATAGGCTGAGACCTTTATCATTGTCAGAATGTGAAGTCAATGCTAGCTGTGAGAGTGATTGAGAGTAAGATTCCCACAAGTCCAAATACACCCTACCTTCCTTAATTCCTAATCCTTTTATTTTAAAGCCGATAGCGCATTCATAATTCTTTTAATACTGTAGCTGTACAACGGAAATGACTAAATACCAGATGACTCAGTATTTATCGAAACATACTATAAAAAACAGCACAGCCCAGATTGCTAGTTCAACATAATTATTATTTAACATAGATGTAGAAAGGTCAACAATCAACTTGAAAACAAGTCAAATGGAAAATATTTAAATGTATCTTACATTATTGATAATATTAGTAATGTATCACAGCTAGATATTATGTTTAAAACACATTTCAGCAAGTATAATCACTACTGCACATTGCTGTATTCTATGCCCTCAGTGTGAACCTTTTTAGAGTTCCAAACCTCAATAGGAACTCTAATATGTATGATCACAATGTAGTCCGTCTTCCTGTAGAGGTATCAAGCTGAAATTTACATCAAATAATCGGGTCTATTGTCTCTTTTAGGTGTGTAAGAAATAAAATTTCGCATATTTTGTAATTTCATAAAAAAAATCTATAGAATACTTCCTTTAGACCTAGTCATGAAATTTGGCAAGAAACATGTCTTATAACATATGTAACAGTAAAAGCTGAAACCTGCAAAATATGTACTTGACTACCAAGAAAAGCTAGTATGTACAGAACCCTCAGTATAGTCCAATTCACACTTTAATCCAATATTGTTCCAGTTTTATAAATAGTAATCTGAGTTTATAGTTTATACCTATGAAATATCCACACTACTACAAGTATTTTAAACACTGTAGACTTTAAAGTTTACCTTATATTGATAAATATAAAGCAATAACACTGTAAATACCTACATGCTGTATTTGTTGCCATGATAAAATAAAATATACATTAATATAATATAGAATTATGCAAATTTTCCTCATTCATTTGTCCAGTTTAAATATTTATTTATATTATAGAATAAACAATACTTCATCAGGCAACAAAGTCATAGTTCAATATTTTTATCTTTTTACAACTTGTTTGTCATAATTGATTTCTTGGAATAACATCAGCATATTCGGGTTGGAGGACCTCGAAGTCTTAGGTTTGATTCCTGTATTATTTTACTCAATTTGGCCAGGACTGTGGGTTTCACAGAAAGGTAAACATTCACATGAAGCATCTTATTAAAAAAAATACTAATACCTTTCTGCATCATGGTAAAAGAAGTCAGCATAAATAATACAATTATTGTATTTTTTGCTTATTAGCACATTTTTTAGGCATGTAGCAAAAAGAATTTACATTTAAATTATGTAAAAATATACTTTAACTGCTATAAAAATATTACACAACAAGTAGGTACAAATAAAAAAACCTAATAAGAATTTTTGATTTAAATTGGAATCAATCTGTTTCAAATTAAATTCCTGGAAGGCTAAAGCTAAAATGCAATCTTACATCATTTTCAAATCAGGCCATTATTAAGACCTGTCAATCACTGTGAATACAATAGATGATTATACGCGGGTAGAAGGAAAAAAATAAATACAAAGGAAAACCAAATGATAAAATATTTCTAGACTTTATACCGAGTTCAATGTATTTGATAGGTATATAGCCATCTTGTCCATCAAATACTACACAACTAAACAAAAACTACATAATAAAAACTGCAATTCATACCTACATACCGCAATCAAGATATAAGCCAACATATCAACATTCTTACAAGTTTTTGTTATTATTATGAATCGTTTTATAGTGCTTACCTTTATCGACATATCCCAATGTAGAAGCGAAGAAAAAACACAGCACAACCGGCGTCAACATGACTAACAACTGACCACGGCCGCAGTCCTGCACGGAATGACAATAATTACATCGATACGTAGCATTCTCAGACACAAAAAGAATAACAATTAAAATGTTTGTAAATTAACATTCGGAACAAGCAAAAAATACCGCGTAATGCTTAAAACGGTATGTTAAGTGCCAAGTATTCTAATTATTGCGACAATGCACGTAAAAATACTTTAAAAGACATTAAATTGCAGTTTGATAAATGTTTTCGTAGAAAAATATTTATGCATGTCAAGGGTTTTTATCGAAACTAAATTAGGAAAAATAATATTCTACTCACCAATCGATACTTTTCCTTATTTCCCACGCTTTTTAAATTAATAAACTGTATTTCAAAAGAATATGATTTAAATTTTAATTATTTTCAACCCACATCAATCTTGTCGATCGCCGATTACTCACATTTCATAATCCATCCTTGATTTGTTCGTGTCTAGCCTTCAAATATTACATAAGTCTATCTCTTTTTTATGCGTAAAAATGTTAACTATAATATTTTGAAGTTCGAGACATTTCAAATAAAGAAATATATATATGAACATGGCGTTTTATTTATTATAAAGCAATTTATTATTTATGTGTGTAAGTCGTACTTGTTACAATAGATTTAAAAAAGACTTGAAAAAGATTCAATTTTACTTATTTATATATGTTTTTACAATAAATAAATAACTTATTTTGTACCAAGATTAATTATCTGCCTTATATTAACGCGTAACAACAAAACGTTCATAAGTACATAGTTACGTTTCTTATCCACGACTGTATAGTTTTTAACATAAGTAATATGTTTTTCTTATAGTACCTTTATGATGTGAAAAAGACAAAACAATCACAAAATTGACATATTGGGAATTTGACATTTTGTTGAGCCTGTGATAGCGATTTTATTGTTATGTCAATAAATCGTGTGCTTTCTAAATTTCTTACAAAAATAATCAAGGTTTAAATCTCTAATCATAGTTCAATATAAGAGCCAAATTGAGTTAAGTAGTATATGCGTAATAACTCACGAACTGCAACTACACAAACATGAATAAAAAACCGATATCTTTCGGAAAAATAAGTTTTAAAACCAAGTCACAGGAAGAAGGCACAAAAGATGCCTCATCATCAGGTTTCGGTACATTCGGACGCACACCCATCCAAGAGCATAAGGAAATCGAGGAAATAGCGGAAGACCTGGAAAGCCAACATGTACACAGCGTAATGGGGATCAAAAAACTTCGGTAAAAAAGGCCAAAAACTTCAACTTACAAGAGATGCTGGAACAGGCTAGAAAAACTGCACAGGAAACCAGTAAAAAGAAGTTGGAAGACCCTAAACCTGCACCAGAAACAGCACAAAAAGAAGATTTAATTGGGCCTCCTTTACCACCAACGTTGACTGCTAAATCACAAGATAGTAGTGATGATGATGAAGATATAATAGGCCCTCCAGTGCCACCAAATTTAGGTGATGAGAAGACCAAAGATGAAGACAGTTATGATGAATTGAGTGATTCAGATGATGATGAAGTTAGTTTAGAGAAAAGGATACCAAATTCACATGAGGTATGTACACATATGTGCTGTCCATAAAATCTGCAGTCTTTAAAATGTCAGCAGAAAAAAAATGTAATAAATAAGTTTTATTTTAATAACTTATAAAAAGTGCCAACATGACTCTAACTTTTCTAAAAAACAAATTATGTGTGTATTCTTTGTGAATTATCGCTTGCTATAACTGTGAAGGAAAACATTGTGAGGAAACTTGCATACCTGAGAAATTCTCTATAGGAATTTTGGAGGGTGTATGAAGTCTACCAATCTGCACTAGGCCAGCGTGGTGGACTAAGGCCTAATCCCTCTCAATGGTAGAAGAGGCCTGTGCAGCAGCAGGATAGTAATTATACTAGCTAGCACCCTACTACAACTATAATATAATAATATCAGCCCTGTATTAACAGGGCTGATATTATTATATTATATATTATACATATATTGAAAATGTATTTTCAAAGATTAATATTTACTTCAATGTTCCAGGTGGAGATGCATCATGGATCCAAAGCGGTTTTGGGTCTCGCGGTGGACCCTTCAGGTGCCCGGCTGGCTACAGGCTCTATAGATTATGAAGTGTCATTCTGGGATTTTGCAGGTATTTTTTTCTCTTTTTTGTAAGAACCAGGTTCTTTGCGGTTAATTAAATCTAATCTATAATACTATTAAGCAATACAATTTTAACTTAATTTTCTATGTTTTAAGTTTACAACTCTGAATAATGTTGTAGGAACTTTCTTAGAGTAACATAAATACAATTTGTTCGGATCTTATATATACTTACTGACACTATTATTTGTTTCCTGTTAATATGCAATACACAAGTTTGAAAGGCTTAGTTCTGTTTAGTCTTCGCATAAGGTTTGTATTGTCGATTTTGCAGATATAACATTCTTGATATTTTGTGCGGTCTATGAGATTAGTCTACTACTTGCTAATCCATATGATAATTTATGTGGTAGTGTGGGTAATCTAATTGCTTGTTTACTACTAATATAAAATTTGAAACCAAACTACACCCAATTGTGAGTGAAGTGTTGTCCAGATGTGGCACTAAATAAAGTGCGATGAATATACACAGGCCAATCTGAACAGTCACTCAGTCAATCAGTTTTTTCGTTGAGACTCGCCGAGCTTCACTGCTCGGTGTCATAAAATGCGTGCCACTGCTGATCCTGGCTCACAGGAGTTTTAGTGGTTGGTGTGAGGGCGGAAAAGTCTCTAAACTCTCTATCTCTTTGTGGATATAAAGAATATGTTTACAGGTATGGATTCATCGATGCGTTCCTTCCGAACACTGCAACCATGCGAGAACCACCCAATCAAGGCATTGCAGTACTCTTCGACTGGTGATTCTATTCTGGTTGTCAGTGGATCAGCCCAGGCCAAGGTGCTGGACAGAGACGGATTTGAGGTTCTGGAGTGTGTTAAAGGAGACCAGTATATAACTGACATGGCTAGGTAAGTAAAGTGGAATGTGTTATAAGTAGTTTATTTTATGATGATCTTGATTATCAAATTTATATCTTCAAATTCATAAATAATTAAAAAAAATACAAACAAAGCAAAATTGAATTGGTTATTTGCAAAATATTTATTACATTCATCAAATTTTTTTCCAGAACGAAAGGTCACACAGCCTCACTCAACAGTGGCTGCTGGCACCCACACATCCGGGAAGAATTCATGACATGTTCCCAAGATGGCACTCTAAGACTCTGGCTAACAGACAACCCAAAGCAGCACAAAGCTGTAATCAAACCTCGACAGCAAGGCGGCTTGAAAACCAACCCCACAGCCTGCGCCTTTTCCAAAGACGGGAACACTGTTGCCTGCGGTTGTTATGACGGATCTATACAAATGTGGGACCATAGGAAAAATTATGTCAATACTACAACTCTACTGAGAGACGCACATCAGAAGCAATCGGAGATATCAAGCATTTCATTCTCATATTTAGGAACCTATTTGGCCAGCCGGGGGAATGATGACAGGTTAAAGTTATGGGATCTAAGGAACTTCAAAACCATTGAATGTGTTTGATAATCTGTTTTCAAGGTACGAACAGACTGACTGTGCCTTTAGTCCAGACGATACGATGGTGTTTACTGGAGAGTCGTTGCAGAGAGGCCAGGATGTTGGTAGACTATTATTCTTCAACACTAAAACGTTCGACAAAGTCACAAGTATAGATGTGACGGAATCTCACGTAATCAAGGCTATATGGCACGCGAAACTTAACCAAATCTTCGTGGGATGTGGAAATGGTGTGGTGAAATGCTATTATGACAAAAAGACCAGCCTCCGAGGAGCAAAACTGTGCATAGTGAAGACACATAGGAAGAAGCATTCGGTAGAAGTAGTCAGCACGCAGCAAATCATAACTCCTCATGCGTTACCACTCTTCAGGCAAGAGAAACTACGAACAAGCAAGAAAAAGATGGAGAAGGACAGGCTAGATCCTGTGAAGTCCCACAGACCTGATCTGCCAATCACGTCAGGTCAGGGAGGCCGTGTGGTTGCTTTCTGGAAGTACCCTCAGCTCCTTCGTCATCAGAAATCTAGGGTTAAGCAAGAGGGTTGATGATGAACAGGATCCTCGGGAGGCTATCCTGAAGTATGCCAAGGAGGCGGAGGAGAATCCATTCTGGGTGGCGCCGGCTTATAAGAAAACACAGCCTCAGCCAATTTTTCAGAATGCTGATGAAGAAGGCCCTTCAGATCCAAAGAAGCCAAAATCGTAGTGTAAATAAATAAATTATATCAAACTGGTGTGACTTAATTCATAAACTACACCACCTTTCATAATTATCTTTGTTTAGGGAGAATTCAATCATCCCCAAAATAAGATGCCAAAGATCCAGTAGTCCTAAACGATAAATTTTTGATTTTCTCTGAATTTCTGTTTAATCTGACATATTTGGGAGTTAATTATACGTCGAAATAAAAGTTCAAACTCATTCTTAACATTTATAATAACTTATACAATACACTAACTAACAATCACTAAATATTATTATGCTTTGGCAGCGGCACTCTGTTGGACCTCCATATCATCCTCTTTCTTGCCAAATATATCAGGACCTAGAGGTGACCTTGCTGAGTTCTGGAAATAATAAAAAAAATACAAATTCAAATAATATCCAGTAACAAAAAATTTTAGACAATTAAATATAAAGTATGATTATTGACTTTTACAACAGCTGATTTTTTTAAAGCAGATGGGATAACAATTAGCTCAACTAATAGTAAGACTTAAATATCACAATTTGAAAATGTTTTGATTTATATGTTTACATATATATTCCCCTAATTCTTCCATTTACCATCAGCTTTCTTAGTTATAATCACGTGCAGGCTCAACTGAGTGTTTTTTTTATTTTATTTAAAAATAAATATTAAGACAATCAAGCAATTCGTCTGATGGTTAAACGAATATATATTACCAGTTTCTTAGCTCTGTCTGTGAGGATGCTGAACGCAAAATGATTCAGTACCACTCCAGTGGGCAACGCCACGCCCTGGAACCTGTACAGCTGCTTTACTCCGCTTTCTGAAGAACCTGATATATTAAATACATATTACTGATATACCACTGCTTGTGTTCTTGGAAAATTAGTACAATGAAAATCTTGCAGCCAATATAATCAACCTATCTTTGGATTGACAGTGCAAATATAAAAATTTGAGTACTTAATTTATTAGACATGCTTACAAAAGACGTATTTTAATAGGAATATTTTTGGCCCAGTTGGAATTGATATTATTTATTTGCTGGTGGTACTTTATATCCGCCTGGATAGCGACATCGGTACACCGGCATAATTGTGTCGACTGGCGAGAAGTAATCATCTCTCGTCAGTCTACATTCTATTGGACCCCACACCACTTACCAGCGGGTGCAGTGGGGGCACTTAACCTTGCACAAATAAAAAAAATAGCTTAGTTAATTACAAAATATCCTATTCATACCTGTTAATTTATGCACAGATGTGATGGATGCTCGTCCTATCTGTGAAGTGTTGGATATCAGGGGACCCTTAGATATGTCTACATGATCACCCACCCTGTATACTGTCACTTTACCTGCAACAATCGTAAACTGAAACTGTAATCAAAAAGATACGGGCCGATGCTGTGGGTGACTGCTAAATGAAAGTTCTTATGCTAAAATAATTTGGTTATTTTCTTCTTGATTTGTAATTTGGGCTGTGCAGTCTTTTGGACCCTTACTGCAATAAAACCTAGGTTAAATTATCCTCTAAAACTCCTGTACTAATTAAAGTGTCTCGTCAAAATCGGTTTATACAATTTGGAAATCAGCTCAACAAACAAAACATTAGGAAAGAAGTCTAGAAGCGATATATTTTTGTACATATAGAAAATGTACTCGAAAAATAAAATTATTCACTTATTAATTAGTTTCACACTAACCATTCGTCCTGGCTATGCTTGGAATCTGTGCGGTCTTGTGCTCGTTGTCCACGAACATCTCTTGTGCCAACGCTGCGCTGACCTCCAGCCGTTCTAACGCATGGTTCTGTCTTATGAACTTCACGTACTCCGCGCCGAGGGTCACCAGCTCCTGGTGGGTGGGCTGCCAGTCAGGTAAGGAGGGCAGATCCACGTCGTAGATGAAAGAGCCACTGCGAACTGTAGACAGTTTTTTTGTTTAAAACGTACAAAATAGTCTATATTTTTCATTTTTCACTAGCTTTTGCCCGCGGCTCCGCCCGCGTTATAAAGTTTTTCAGGCTAAAGTTTTCTGTTATAAAAGTAGTACTTTCCCGGGAGCCTATGTTCTTCCCAGGGTCTCAAACTGTCTCCATACCAAATTTCATCTTAATACGTTGGGTAGTTTTTGAGTTTAATACGTTCAGGCAGACAGATGCAGCGGGGTAGGTTTTGTGTTATAATATATTTTTTAGAACTTTTTAAGTGAAACATTCCCGTCATACATCATTGTTGCATAACTTTAACCGTTTACGCAGCGCAGGCAACGGAAGCTCTCATAATTCATAATTTTCCCCGTTTTTGCAACATGTTTCATTACTGCTCCGCTCCTATTGAATATAGCGTGATGATATATAGCCTATAGCACTTCAGGAACAAAGGGCTATCCAACGTAAAAGAATTTTTCAGTTTGGACCGGTAGTTCCTGAGATTAGCCATTACTGCCCCGCTCCTATTGGGTATAGCGTGATGATATATAGCCTATAGCACTCCACGAACAAAGGGCTATCCAACGCAAAAGAATTTTTCAGTTTGGACCGGTAGTTCCTGAGATTAGCCATTACTGCCCCGCTCCTATTGGGTATAGCGTGATGATATATAGCCTATAGCACTCCACGAACAAAGGGCTATCCAACGCAAAAAGAATTTTTCAGTTTGGACCGGTAGTTCCTGAGATTAGCTATTACTGCCCCGCTCCTATTGGGTATAGCGTGATGATATATAGCCTATAGCACTCCACGAACAAAGGGCTATCCAACGCAAAAAGAATTTTTCAGTTTGGACCGGTAGTTCCTGAGATTAGCGCGTTCAAACAAACAAACAAACAAACAAACAAACAAACAAACAAACAAACAAACAAACTCTTCAGCTTTATATAATAGTATAGATTTTACAGGTAGATGGGGGTCTATATTACTTATGATAACAACTGTAATAAATAGAAATCTCTTGGTTGATAATTAACTGGGCTTATGTTGATTTTATTTTAGGAGGATTTTGTGGATGGTCCGTAGTTCATTAATATAAAATTAATAATAAATTTGATAAATGTTACAAAATAATAATACATCTTGATATATCACAAATTATTAACTTAAAAAATTGTAATGGATTTGATCTTACTATCAGGCTGTGGAAAACTATGCAGGATGACGGGCACACTGGTTTTGAATGCGTTAGTAGCGCACGCGCCCAGTACCAGCGAGCAGGTGCGCCAGAACGCCTTGTTCACTTGCTGAGGCTCCGACACTTTGAAGTGTTGTAACTGTAAAATAAACATTCAAATATCAAACATATCTGTAAAAATCAAGCAATTAACATAGTATGGGATTTCTACCATACCTAACTGATCTACACTTTAAAACAAGTACTGTTTGGGACCAGCTGGTAAGTCATAAATTATGGGAAAACCATATTATCCCATGATTTATTTTTGGATAGATAAAATCCTGAACATTTAATTTGCAGTTCTAGCAGGAAAGTAGAGCAAGGTGGAGGAGATTGACTCCAAAACTGCTCTGAACTTATTTCTAGAGCTCCACACAGTTTGACAACTCGGAAGTAAGTGCCGCTTCAAATACGATGTGCCCTCTTCATACCAATGATTTAATATCTTGCATGATTGTTATTTAAAATTACCAGACGCTCTGACATGACCGTATAAAGCTAATAAATTAATAATGACTTACTTCAAGTGTACAGCTTTCTGTAAGTGGTCTGTGCATATCCCAATACACAGAGCCATCAAGCACAGCCAGTGCACTAGACTCCATGTACCACTGGCCCAAATCTGTTGAAATTAATATGCAATACTACAGTGGTGAAGGGTGAAATTTTCCAAGAGGTAACTCGAGGCAAAAATAAATTGTCTTAGTTAACATATCGCTGCCAATTTAACAGACAAGAAAAACTAAGACAATCAGAAATCAACTTAAAAGGGAAGCCAGTTGGAATCCAGTGGTGTGGACGCTTTGCCACTGCTGTACTACCATCTTTATTACTATTATATCATCATCACATAAAATGTTACTATTAAAGTACGTACATGTATTAAACAGAATGGTGACTGATGTAGGCAAGGCCTGAGTTTCATGTCACCAAGTGTGCTTTTATAAGTACAAAAATAGTTACAAAATTTGAATTTAATATGAATTCATATGTAACAGTGGCTTAGTGTAGTTGGGATGGATGAGGCAGCCTTACCTCAGTACAATGTTTAGGGGGATAAAAAATGCATATAATAAAACCTTTAATATTTTTACTTTTGTTACAAATACCAGTGGGGAGAAGGGAGGTGGTAGATGTAATACTCTTAAGCCTTGGCGAGAAATATTGAGTCTGCTATGGGCGGCAATAACCTATGCTATGCCACTGGTGTACAGTTGAAAAAGATAACCAAAACATAAAATTTAATGCATAATCTTGGAGTTGTAATATCATCATTTTTTTTTTTCTCCACTAAACTACAAACTAAAATAGTATTGTTGTAAACTGTAACTTAAGAGCGTTTACGCATCCGCGCGCCATATGTCTCAAAAACAGCACTTTTCGAAGGAGATAATATCCATCAAAACATTATTTTAAAAACATATGAATTAGTAATTATTATAGAAAATTTTGTTGTCTAAAAAGTTAGTAGAGAACATTTTTAGATTTATTGAGTATTTGTAAATTGTTTAATGATTACTGAACAGAGGTTTTCAAATTTGCGCTTCGAACGTCTATTTCGAAGCTCAAAATATCTTAAACCACTAAGGAACATAACAATATGTTATTTTTATCTAACTAAAAAGATCCTGAAGAAAAAAGTTAGTAGAGAAAAATATCTTTTATGTTTAATTCTTGAGAAATAAAAATTCAAAGAATTCGAAAATTTCAGAAATGTTGGTCATTTAAATGATTTTTTTATCACTATATCTTACTTAATTGAATATAATATTGGATTACTATAATAGAAGAACATCTCCTTAAAACATACAATTTAAAAATTCTACAAAATTAGTTCTGTTATTTTTCTATAAATATTTTAAATACCACTATAAAACGCAACGCGCAAATCGTTTCAAATTAGTCCGCCTTGAGGCTTTCTAGAGAGAGGACGTATCGCTCGTCGCTCCGGCGAGACTCCAGTTGGACTTTGCTGTGCGTAGAAAAATAGTCACGTGTATACAGTGAATGCCACATCTTAGTACTTTAGTAAGTAAAATAATTTTTTCTTAAATGATTGACAATAATTTTAGTAGTTACTATAAATTATTATTATATTATTATGTTTCAGACACAATGGGAAGTAAAGCTATTTCTAGGCAAGAAAAGGAAACGTAACAACGCTGAAACTTCGGCTAAAGAAAAAGCTAAAAGATCGATGTACTAATGTTATAACATGCGTCTGTAGTTATGGTTGTTGCTTTTTTTACTCATTAAACACTTGAGCATAGTTACTCGAAGGAAAAAAATGGAACCTTAAGCTAAAAGCAATAAGCCCATTGAAATGTTACATGAGCTTTGTATTTTTTAGAGGACCCAATTTTAATTTTAGAACATGTGTGGGGGGTCAATAGAAGCTTAATCTCAAGTTTGTGAGGTCGCCCCCCTTGTCCCCTGGCCGCCATCATGAATAAAGGGGTGAAAACACTTTTTTCGCGATATCTCGGAAACTATGCGTCTTACATAAATTTTGTAAAGTGATAATTTGTAGCAAATTGTTTTGCCTGCAAATATGGTGGGCGACTGCAGTAGTCGGTAGGGGAGGGGTGGTTACAGAAATCTGACGCCATTTTCCTCCATCGTGATCGTTTCTGATATGTGTCCATCGCGTTCTGGAACTCAACTGACCGTTAACTGTCCATTTTGTAACCGCCCGCCTTGCGATAATCGCTCGCCAAGTTTGCAGGACATAATCGGAACCGCGGTGGTTACAAATCGCACAGATCTCCGGTCGTCATGAGTTTGGAAATAAAACAGCCGTTTCTCAACCACGGCGGGCGCGAGTAAAAACCGCTTCGTGAATTCTTAGCCTTATAGACTCACTTTGCTGTCCCGTTATCAAAACGTTTACAACTGGCCAAATACCCATTGCGCGAGTCCCACTCGCACTTGGCTGATTTTTTTGCATAATGCATAGGTACGCTTACTTTCAAATAACAAGGTTTTGTGTTCACTGATGCGCACTGTTAAGAAAAATTCAAAGTGACGAGAGACGGAATCCTATATCTTTCTCCTCTTTAAACCTTAGAAATAAGGGATTTGGTAATTTATGTAGCTAGTGAATAAAGCTACTAGTAGTAGTTAGTATACCTATCTTCTTAACTATTTGGGCTAGTTTAGGTTTACACGCTCACATCAATTTTACATATAATTTTATCCTGATGTTTAACCCTGTGCAGGTTTCGGCGTCATTATACTTGTATAAATTAAACGCGTCTAGATCCATATGCAGTTTTACTTAAGTATGTAGTGTTTGCGTAAACTTCGATAACAATAATAGTATATTCTATATATTTTTTAATTTTTAGGTAATCGTGCCTGATATTACACTCAAAATAAATAAGGTTATTAAAAGCCGCAAAATTATAGATTTTCAATATTTTTTGGATCAAATTAAAACACTCAATAACCACAACAGAGCAACAGGTTGTAGTATCGAACATTTACAACTATTGAAAGAGAATGTTTGCTTGCAGTCAACATTTTTAATGAAGTGTAATATGTGCAATATGGAATTTAAGCTATTTAAGCGCTAAGAGATATACTGATAGTATGGACGTATATCGTGGAACTGTGAATGGAGCTATGATGACTGAAGTTGGTAGATCAAATTTAAACGAACAGTTAGCTTCCATACATTTACCAATATTAACGCAAAATGTTTACATGAAATGTTACGACGAGTTAGCTAAATGACTGAAATTAGCTGCAGAGGACAGGATGCAAGAGGCCGCTAGGGAAGAAACTGATAAAGATGTTGCCTGTGGCGATGTAAAAGACGGTATTCCCATACTTACAGTCAAAGCTGACTGCTGTTGGTCAAAAACAAGTACAGAACCAACTATTTTTGCTTCGTCGTGTGTCGCAAATATTATGCAAAACTATGGATATAAAACTGGTAAATTGTTATACATGGATGTACAATCGATCGATTGATGATCGATGTCACTGAGAAGCAATACCTATTAAAAAAAAAAACTATCCAAAAAAATATAACCAACTTCCGAAAAAGTCTTTTATTTCTCACTTTTTAGTTATACACCTAAAAATGACATCTCATTACATACGCCTTCTGACTCAAAATATAAATTCAATATATGTTATTTCTAATGACTTAATTTAAACTTTCAATACGCTAAATATTAAAACTGCAGATCTATGGAGTAATTATGTGGTCCATTATAAACATCGTAGCACAGTAATTTTCCTGATTTATTGTCTGAATACACGGAGTTCTGGTGCCTATCTTTCGGCTTCTGTGATGAGCTCCACTTTTACTAAAGGGTACTTTTTCTAAATGCAAATGCTTAAATTTTTTAAGCATTTGCATTTAAAAGTGAAAATAACAATTTGTAAAATTGCCGTTAAAATTTGTTAAAATGTTTATTTTTTTATAATTACAAAATGATACATATAAACTATTTCATGATGAATTCTTACATATTTAATAATAGAATTCTTCATTTATCATAAATTCATAAATCATAAGTTACATTCCAATTAGATAATTAAAGCGAAAAGATCAAAATTGGTTGGTCTGACATAAGATAGCCGACGCGCTAACTCTACGCACACAGCTACGCAACGGCTCTGTGTGAGTGAATTTTGCGAAGATTTACCTATAGTTGACTTCACGCGCGGCACGTAAACGCTCTTAAAAACTTATGTCTCAGGGTGATAGGCAGAGTATGGTAATTTTAATTATTAAAAAATTTGAGTAGTGTTTCAATTATTTATAAGTATTTGTAGTATTTACCACCAGAAAAAATAAAATAAATACTACTGATAACAGCTTTATACTCACGTTTGGTGCAGTCGTACGGTGTTGATAAATCCTTGTTCATAATAAAAGTTGTATCTTTGGGGATACCTTTGTATCTAACCTCAATTTTCTCAATTCTACCAACTTGTTCTATTTGCCGCTTCTTTTCTAGTGAGAAAATGTGATTACGACGTTCCACGGCCTCCTGTGTGCTTATAAATCCTAAGAAATAATACGAAAACTCAATGTTTATATACCCACAAAATTTTCTAGTTTATTGAATTTGTAACATGATTTCTGTCTTACTGCTGAGTGGTAAACACTTTGTATATCCAGTAGCGGTTAATGTTTTCGATACATCTGTTATATGCCGCTTCATTTTTTAATATTTTCTGTATCCACTATAGCTTTATGAGAGATTTCGAAAAGAATTTTGAGGTTATTTCATCCAGACTTGTTTGACAGTTCACGTTCCAAAGTATTTTGCAGAGTATCAATATTATTTAGCATTAAATTTCATGGGAGTCACATACACTCAGCTAAATAATATTACAACCTTGTAAGTCACAAGGAAAACATATTTGTTATTTTACAAAGTATATTATCAAGTAAAAATATTAATATATAATAACATTTCTTTCATTGACATCTATTTTAGAAAATATTTAGGAGTTATAATGGTGTTTCATACTGCATCACACTGTGTTTATTCTGTAAAATGGTAACATGCAGATTAAGTACCTGCAATGTGACTCTCTTGTTTAGGGTACTAAATACAGCTGCATAAAGATGCTATTTTAATTATACTTACTTTACTATGGGATTCAATAATACAAAATAATTATATATATATTTTATTTATTTATTCAACTCACATATTTATAGAGCTATGATTAAAATAGAAACTTAACATGTTTTATATTTTAGTATCAAAGAATGAAAAATTAAATGCACACAAATATCCTATTTTTCCATGATGTCAACAATTGTATTTAACATAATAAATTAATTGACAAGCATTATCAAGGTATTATCCTAAAAGGATATAGATAGATGGGTTTCTATTTATTTGCATTTAAATTTTATCTCTGGATATGGTATAGGCATAAGTATTAAATCTATCCAACCATAGTTCTCTTCCTACCCCTCGCTCTGACATCTTCAAACTTGCTTAATATCTCTTTGATATTATTCTTACTGTAATTTTTATAAGCTTCAAGTATTTTACCAAATAATTCAGGGTAATCATTATGTGTACTTATTAAAGCTCTTTCAAGTACATATAAATCTACCCCTTTGTCTTCAACACTTGAATCAACATATGACAGACCAAAGTCTATCATAACCAATTCATAATCATTTTTTTCCATCCAATTATCTTCATTCTCATTTTTTGGCACAAGCAACATGTTCGATGTAGTCAAATCTCCATGTATAATATTATTTTCATGTAATTTCCTCACAGTTTCACCAATAATTTTTGTTATTAAATCTAGACTGTATGATTCGTTTCCTTTGCATAAATTTGAAATGTTTATGATGAAATCTTTGACAGTTATGTTTTTTTCGTAATGATGCATATATATTCTTCGGCGATCGAAATCAACTAAATACAATGATGGTGTTAAAACGCCAGCTGCCTTACAACGAACAATGGACCGGGCCTCATTTTTAATACGATCTTTGGTAATAGATAAGTCCAAATCGGGATGCCTGTAGTTTTTCTTAAACCTTTCTTTAATCAATGTGGGCTTGCCAATATAGTTGCAGATGTAGAGTTTTGCTTCAGCCCCTTGTTTATATAACTTCAATTCTTCAACCATATTTACAAACAAGTCTTTATTCACTCAATATGGTAAATTTTTCACGTTTAAGTCTTATTTTCTAACATGAATCACACTTCGAATTGCAACCGCCCGTAAATTGTTTGGTTATTTATTTTGACGTTTATAGTCTTGCCAAAGTACGTCAAAAATCGTTTAGTTAGTCTAAATGCAACCGGAATAGTAATACCGTCCATCATTCAAATGTATAATTTACATCCCATACAATCAACGGGTAACACTTTTTATGTAAATAAAAGCAAAATATTACATTTATGGTAGTTTTAAAAATAGTACTTTTAAATGCAGTTATAAAACGCTCTTTTACAGTGTTTCAGAATGTTTCGTAAAAAGGAACGTAACATTGAAATCCGAATTCGTCATGTATAGGCCGCACTTTATAAAAGCTGAAAGCATTGTGAGGACGGAGGTCTATGTACTTTCTATATCTATTTGTATACATTCACTCACTGGAGAGCTGGAGGGAGGCTGTGGGCGTGAATCGCAATATTGGTTGTAGTGCCGGCCGGCGGCACGACGTGTAATCTTATTCAAACAAATTCCCATCAAATGCATTGATGTAAAACAGTGATTTATTCATTCAGTGCCGGTTTCGCGTTCGAGCGCTCCACTAGCTCTTATTTTTACCGAAAAATATATAATCTAGTGCGGATTAATCGGTAATCGACCGATAAATTAAAGTTAAAAGACTGTGTATTCAGCTGTGATTTTTTTTAATTTGTGAGAACGATGTCTGAGGGTTTGGAATATGAGACAATCGTTCAGAATGGCCCTAGAAAAGTAAGTTATTTTTTTTTATTTCATACAATCTTTTTTGGCATAAGCTTATTGTGCCATAGCCTATTTTTTATATACTAAGCATTTTTTAACGATTCCGGTATCAAGGAATACTTGAGTACGTCTTTAAGCATATTGATTCAAAAGGTAACCACAACTTTACGACTTCGTGTGTGGTACGTTGTATATATAGGTATGTTATAGGTTCACAGGAGGGATGAAGTGACTATAGAAATGTCTGGGTGCATTATACGAGTTATGTATGCCGGTGCGTCTCGAAATGCCGTGTGATGCGATTTCCTGCGAGTCCCGTTTTTAGTGAATGTTGGCGGGAGGTTAAGCGCGGATTTTATACGAAACGGAACGTTTGTTAAATCATGACGTCACTGGATGTACTTATTTGTTTGGAATATTTTTTTTTCTCATTAACCATAGCCAAGAAAAATGTAACTTAAGTATTTATTATAAATATTTTACGTTTTTCTGAATGTAATCATTGCAAAATGGTTATTGTACCGAAAGAATGTCTCTCTGTATACAGACATTAGGTTTAAATAAATACAGGAGCGGATCCAGAATTTAATTGGTGGGGAACGGAAATTTTAGTTCCGTTTAGCCGGGGGGTGTTACTTATGAAATATAAAGGTAAGTATATTCTCTTTCCGTTTTACTTGACTCTGGAGTAATTTATTGTCCCCTAACGTTTGCGTTTCATATAATAATTTTAATTACGACTTGAATACGCTTACCTACGGTAAAATCATTATCGTAAGTTATTTTTCCTTGTTATAATATATAATTCTGCAAAAACCACAATTATCAAGTATTTAAGGTAAATGTTAAATAAATAAACTGCCTATGCACACACTATTGCATAGTTACCCAGACTGCGAGTATAATATACGTATTTACTGTTATTAGCGGAATTTATTTACACATTCCATTAGGTTTTTTATCCAAATGGGCCATATTATCGGACGTGACTTACGAATCGTCACAAATGCGAGAAAACTCGTAGAATAGCATTTATTATAACGGAATCTTGTTGTAACGTATTGCTTCGTCATTACGTATTGATGCATTTTTACGGTTAGTCTAAATAATTTAACATTTAACTGGAATTTGCTTTACAATTCAACTGTAAAAGTTACTGTTACTGCAGTTACAATATCAAAAGCTTTGAATGCATGAAACGAAGGAAACATATCATTAGTAACTCTAGTGAGTCCACCCGCTATACCGAACCGTCTTATTTGTACACTAAGTACTTAGTCATGTAATTAAAAAAAATGACGTTTTTATGTTTTCAACTATAATTTTATTGAATATTTTTACATTACATTTTACGTAAAGCAATAAGATACCTACTGCATACATTATTATAACAATTATTAGTAGCACTGTGTTCATCTATAGTAAAAACGAAACGTACCACTGATAGCTATGATATTCAAGCTCCGATAGATAGGTTAAGTAAGGGTAAGATATCCCTACCTATTTTAGATATAAAAACACAGATAACCACTAAAAGTAAGCATTTAACTGTTTGTAACCTGTCATATAAGATCGGGTTTTAAATACACGTTATTATCATTTATATAGATTTTCATTAAAATATATATTTTGCTTATTAATTGAAGCGATAATAAAACGTCAATGCATGAAAAACTCTATTTAATAACATAATCTAATAGACATGGTAAGAAAGAACTTTCAAAAGAGATTCCGGCCTTGCTTTCAGCATATCAATTTTGTTAGATCTGTACCAAAATAATTAATAACGCCATCTGTTGTGTCTATGGTGAACATTTTTATTATAAACCACAAGGCATAACTTCTGTAAAGTGAAGCTGTCACTTGAGCGTCCCTGTCCAAAAGAAACTGTGTGTTTTAATTACAAGTTTTGTTTTATTGCTCTAATATTACAGGTTATGGGCCCAGACCCAGAATCCTTAGTTTGTCTTTTAAGTAGTTGTGTTTCTCAGTTAAAAGTGGTGAAACATTGATACAATAATAGTTAAATGTTATTAGTTACTTTATACAGTAATAGTTGCAAGAATGGCATTGAATTATATTGTAAATGTTCCCAAGTTAAAAGGCCGGGAAAACTACAACGAATGGCTGTTCGCCGCGGAAAATTTTCTAGTCCTGGAAGATATGCTGCACTGCATTAAACCAGAAACCGGGAAAAAGATAGAAGCCGCAGATGACGCGAGAACTAAGGCAAAGTTAGTGATGACTATAGATACTGCGTTATATGTCCATATAAAAGAAGTTAAAACTACTTTGGAACTATGGAACAAGCTAAAGACATTATTTGATGACTCGGGATTTACACGAAGAATATCACTTTTGCGTAATTTAATCTCAATTCGTTTGGAAAATTGTGTCTCGATGCAGTCGTACGTAACGCAAATAGTCGAAACGGGGCAGAAACTGAGTGGGACAGGTTTTAATATCAGTGATGAGTGGATCGGTTGCCTGTTGTTGGCTGGATTGACAGAGAATTTTAAGCCGATGATAATGGCGATCGAGCATTCCGGCATACAAATTACAACGGACGCCATTAGAACCAAGCTCATGGACATGGAAACGGAAGTGAGTGGAAGTAACCAATCTAACGAGGTTAGCAGTGCATTCGCAAGTAGAACGCAGAAATGGCAACATAAGAAAAATAAATTACCTATGGCCACCGCGCAAAGAACTCAATCGCAACCAAACGTCAATGTTGGCGCCAAGAGTCACGTCAAATGTTACCGTTGCAAAGAACCAGGACATTATAAGAATCAGTGTCCAAATAATGTTAACATCAACATATCTAAAAAAGAAATGCAACGCAAACCCAGTAACGTATTCAGTACAGTGTTTTTAAGTGCTCAGTTTAATAAATATGACTGGTATATTGACTCAGGAGCAAGTATGCATTTGACGGCGAATGAAGAGTGGGTAGAGAATGCAAAGTATCATAAGATAAAGGACATTTGTATCGCTAACAGTGAGAGATTGCAAGTATTGTGTACCGGCGATGTGACTATTGTTACAAAGACTGATCAATGTGAATTTGAAGTTACAGTCAAGAACGTATTGTGTGCTCCAGGTTTGACTACTAACTTACTGTCAGTGAGCCAGTTAATAAAGACCGGTAATACAGTAAAATTTACCAAGAATGGTTGTGAAGTCTTCAACAAAAAAGGCGAACTGGTCGCTACAGCTATGTTGAATAATGGTGTATACAAATTAAAAGTGCCTGAAAATTTAGCAGCAAATTTGTCAGTGTCAAGTAATATATGGCATCGTAGATTAGGCCATCTTAATGACAAATATCTTAGTAAGATGAAAATAGCTGTCGAAGGTATGAATCTTCAAGAAAAGGTAGATTTTGGTAAGGCAACATGTACAATCTGTTGTGAAGGCAAACAGTGTCGTTTACCATTTGGAAATGAAGGTTCAAGAAGCAAAAGAATTGCTTCATTTAGTCCATACTGATATTTGTGGACCTATGGAGCATGAATCACTTGCTGGTTCCAGATACTTTATACTATTTGTTGATGACTATAGTCGTATGTTGTTTGTTTATTTCATTAAACACAGAAATGAAGCTTTAAGATGTTTCAAAAGAATTTAAAGCTAAAGTTGAAAAACAAAGTAATAAGAAAATAAAGATTCTAAGAAGTGACAATGGATGTGAGTACTGTAATAAGGAATTTGATTTATTTCTCAAAGAGGAGGGTATAATTCATCAAAGAACTACCCCATATACCCCTGAACAAAATGGCTTATCAGAGCGCAATAATCGTACTATTGTAGAGAAAGCCAGGTGTTTGCTATTCGATGCAGATATGGGTAAAGAGTTCTGGGCAGAAGCCACTAATACTGCTGTTTACTTACAAAATCGTACTGTGCTTCCTGCGTTAAATGAAAGAACTCCTTATGAAGTCTGGACTGGCTGTAAGCCTGATATAAGTCACCTCAGAATATTTGGTAGCACCGTCATGGCCCATGTTGCTAAAGAGAGGCGCCATAAATGGGACAGAAAATCAGAAAAGCACATACTTGTGGGCTATCCAGATGACATCAAAGGTTATCGAATATTCAACCCTAGAACAAAACGTGTGATAATAAGCAGGGATGTTATTGTCATGGAAGAAGAAAAGAATCTTGATGTTAGCTTACCGATTATTGAAAATATAGAAAATTCATCTTCAGTGCGGGAGATATCTGACAAGGACACATCAAGTTCAGAAGATGTGATTGGAGGTGATACAGTATGTAAACCATCAGATTACCCAGATGACCCTTATGTTCCTAGTGAACATGAAGATGGTTATGACTTACCTGAGAAGCGGGTAAGACCCATCCGAACCAAGAGGAAGCCAGAGCGGTATCGGATGACTAATATGTGTATATCTGAGGAAGCATTTGATGATGCAAATGGACTATCCCTAGAAGAAGCATTACGGGGAGCAGAAAAGGAAAATTGGCTATTGGCAGTCAAGGAGGAACTTCAGTCTTTTGAGGACAGCAATGCATGGGAGCTAGTGGATAAGCCAAAGAATGGTGAAACTGTAGTGAAGTGTAAGTGGGTGCTACGTAAAAAACTAGACAATGATAATAACATTAGATACCGTGCTCGTTTGGTAGCCAAAGGCTATATGCAGAAGCAAAATGTAGACTATGTAGAAACTTTTTCACCTGTGGTTAGGCATTCAACCTTAAGGTTATTGTTTGCATTATCTGTGAAACTTGGGTTAGAAGTTATGCACCTTGATGTCACTACAGCATTCCTAAATGGGGACCTTGAGGAAACAATCTATATGGAAGCACCTGAATGTTTGCTAGAATCTAAAGATAACTGTAATAAAAAGGTAGTTAAATTGAACCGAGCTATATATGGTCTTAAGCAGTCCTCAAGGGCCTGGTATAGGAAAGTGGATGATTATCTAGTTAGCCTTGGTTATAAGCGATCTAAATTAGAACCATGTTTGTACACAAAAAATAACAATCATAAAAAGACAATAGTAACCTTGTATGTAGATGACTTTTTTGTGTTTACAAATGATATTAGTGAATGTAATAATTTAAAAAAGGTATTGGCTTCAAAGTTCAAAATAAAAGATTTAGGTCAGGTTAAAATTGTTTAGGAATGACTGTTAATATTGATAAAGTTAAAGGCACAGTTACATTAAGCCAAGAAAATTATATTAATCAGTTATTAAATAAATTTAATATGGCAAATTGTAAAGTAGCTGACACACCTTTAGAGACTAAATTAAATATTAACTTTAATAACAATTGTGAAAAGTGTATACCCTATCAGCAACTGATTGGTGGGCTAATGTATTTAGCAGTGTTGACTAGACCTGACATTGCATATTCAGTTAGTTTTCTGAGTCAATTTAATAATTGCTATAATCTTGAAACTTGGGCATATGCAAAACGAATTTTGAAATATCTTAAGAAAACTAAACATTTTGGATTAAAATATACTAAATATGGTAAGTCAAATTTAGAAGGGTTTGTAGATGCAGATTGGGGGAATAATGTTATAGACAGAAGGTCTTATACAGGTTTATGTTTTATGTTAGCAGGTAGTGTAGTTTCATGGGAGGCAAAGAAACAAAAAACAGTTGCCCTCTCAAGTACAGAAGCTGAATACATGGGCATAACTGATGCTTGCAGGAAGCAATTTATTTGATTAATTTGTTAAAAGAAATAACTGTTGAGTCATACACCATTAATTTATTTAATGATAATCAGGGTGCAATTAAGTTGACCTCAAATAATTGCTTCAATAAAAGAACCAAACATATAGATGTCCGCTACCATTTTTGTAAAGAATGTGTTACTAAAAGTTTGTAGAACTTAAGTATTTAGAAACTGCTGAAATGCCAGCGGACCTTTTACAAAGGGATTGGGTAACACTAAGCATTATTATTTTATGCAGTTGTTAGGTATACAGAATGTAAAAATGTTTAATATTTTTTTGAGAAACTATTAATTGTTGTGTGCCCATATTATTTTGGTAAGTGCGGGTGTTAGATCTGTACCAAAATAATTAATAACGCCATCTGTTGTGTCTATGGTGAACATTTTTATTATAAACCACAAGGCATAACTTCTGTAAAGTGAAGCTGTCACTTGAGCGTCCCTGTCCAAAAGAAACTGTGTGTTTTAATTACAAGTTTTGTTTTATTGCTCTAATATTACAAATTTAAATAATTGTTTGGATGCTCCCTTTCAATAAGTGCCACAACGACGCCAATTACAATTTAGAAAGGAATTCCATGCGTTTCATCCCGATTCGTCATGAAATTCCCGAGGGAATTAGCCAAAGCCCGCGCAAGTTAATTTGAACAATTTGAGCGTTCGTCGTCAGAGTTCGAGTGCAGTGAAATCATTCGCATGTTCTAAACGAGAAAAAATATTAACATTTGGATACGGTTTATTTTAGAATATACAGAATTTTAGGATTCATATTATGTTAATTCAGATTAAATTAATATCTATTTATAATAATAAGAAAGTGTTCAGGGTTTTATAAATAACTTATAAGATTCTTATTTTGTTTTTATCGGATAGAAAGTGTTCTAAATTTAAATATGTAATAATATTGTATGTAATTATTTATCTCAAGAATAATAAGGCAATGGAATCTCAGGCCATAGAGTTTTGATTACACCTTAATGTTTTATTAAAAATATACATAAAAAACTAATTTAATTTCCTTTGGAATTTAAATCCCTATTTCATCCACTTTCAATAAAACGTTTGTGCGTTAAAGATTGTAAAGGCCCACTTATTTGTTGATTCAAATTGATGAAGAAACCCACATCAGAATAATAATTTCTAATGCGTGTTTGTAATTTGTGTCTGATGAAGCGATAAGCTCGTCACTTGTCACTTCTAGGATTTTAAACTAGAAAGTTGTTTTCACGAAATAACTCGATTCGATGTTGCGGTACATTTTTTTATCTGTTCCATAGACTTTGAAAGTGTATCACGATGATTTAAGACGAAGAAAACGACTTCTAATCCGTTTAAAATTAGAATACTTATTCTAGGGCGCATTGGTCTAAGGAACTTCTTTTTTGTACTACTTAATAATTTTGTTGTGTCAAATGAAAATAAAGATAACCACAGACTAAAGGAGTGTTTAACGACTTTAGAGTTTCCACGTTAGGGCCTATATCTATCAGCTCTTATCAAGGGATATTTTGGAGTATTTCGATATAGATTAATGTATCGAATTTATAAAACACGAACATTACGCGACGGAAAGTAAGATGCAGTAACGAGGCCGGGTCGCGCGGTTCAGACATACTTTCTCGGCCACATTGTTACTAAGCAAAAAATATTAACTGTAATCCGAGAGACTTATTCTTGGCTACAGCTTCTAGGGTACCCGATTAGTAAACTGACTAATAAATATTTACTGTGTCAGTATTTAGATATACCTAGTAAATGATTGTTAATTCTATCAATTTTGCAGACGCGACTTATTTCTCTGGTTGTCATATTTGAACTGTGTATTTTTTACCACCAAATGCATTGTTAATTCTATTGTACGATGAAAAGAAAATACTCCCACTAAGCAATAACATCTCTATCCAATCGTAGAAATTCACTGCCCATCGTCTAACCAAATTTTTTAGGTCTATTCTGGTCCGTCTAAATCGTCACTGGTCCATCAGCGTGTATTCGTTGAGCTGGTCATATCAGATTTTTTTTTATGTTTCGCAACCCGCAGTCCACCCCAGAGGAAACCTGCGAATGGTAACTGGAATCCCCCGGCTTAGCAACTGCAGGGCCTTAGAGGAAAGTTTGGAGGGATAGTTGGGAAGGAAGTGTAGAGGAAGGATGAGGAAATCTCTCAGGATGGTAGAAGAGGAGACGGCCAGGATATGTTCGCGAGCCTTAATAGGCATCAATGCGAATTGGCAACCATGAGGTATATACACTTAACTGTGTGCTTAGGGCCGCGACAAATGTCGCGTGCATGTGCGTGCAGTCGGTGTGGAGACCAAGCGCACAAGAATGGCCTCGATGGGGTATATCTGACATTGACTTGACGGTCTACCACCTTATTCAGCTGCCTCCTGCTACATATTTTGAAGGTCATCAGTGGGTACAAGGTCAGCTAACAGACACGAGGTCATCCTAACTCCTATATTATATAAAGACCCAACAGAATAAACTAAGAATTTATAACTACATATTCAAATATACTAAACTCCGTACCAGTACAAAAAATAAATGACTTCATATTTTTTATTAGATTTTCAAATTAATAGTCTTGAACTATTACAAGCATATCCTGATTCGTTACGATACTATAAAAAGTATGCTGTTATGCATCGATTTAGAGTCGATGTTCACTTTCTGGGTTCCGTAGATTATAACGGTTTTTTGCAACTCCGAGACTGATGCAAACTTAGTGAAATAAATTGACGTAATTAGGAAGTAACAAATAGTAAATACCTATATAAAAAAATCACAGTTTTTTAACTTGGCAATCTTCAGTATGCTTATAAAATATATGTATAACAAATGGGACTACCTATTTATTATCTAATACATATCACAATATATTATCCATAAATAGTAATAATACGACCCAAAACTTAATTACTGATATTGCAGTCAACATAGTAACCGGAAAATTCCGGATACCTGACACACAACTTTTGTCTTTCTTTTTATGTACGGTAATTTGACCCCACTACACCTGATAGTAAGTGGATTGAGATTCAATAAAATGTCGACTAGAGATGATTACTCCTCGACAGTCGACACAATTATGCCGGCCTGTTAGAACCGGATATACACGGGCTGATCCCGGAATGTGACACACGTGGGCCACTATGGCGGGTTTTAACATCTTATATACGGTGGTCGCTATCCGAGCGTATAAAATATATTCTGCCAGCAAAATGAAAAAAAGATTTATAAAGATAAAAAAAAAACACCGGGATTTTTGTGTGATACTTCTATATATTTCCAATTGGTGTTAAAAAAGTGATATGTACGCGAACAATTATAAAAACGTTTATATCTACCCTCAAACTGCGACTCAAACATCTTAACCCGAGCGTCAACCAGTAATAAAGTAACTGTGAACCTGACCGGCTGTTTTACTCGAAAATCACCGACACTACAAAAAGATAATAATAATAATAATATCAGCCCTGTATTATATACTTGCCCACTGCTGAGCACGGGCCTCCTCTGCTACTGAGAGGGATTAGGCCTTAGTCCACCTCGCTGGCCTAGTTCGGATTGGTAGACTTCACACACCTTCGAAATTCCTATAGAGAATATCTCAGATGTGCAGGTTTCTTCACGATGTTTTCCTTCACCGTTAAAGCGAACGATAAATTCACAAAGAATACATACATGATCTTAGAAAAGTCAGAGGTGTGTGCCCTTGGGATTTGAACCTGCGGACATTCATCTTGGCAGTCCGTTCCACACCCAACTAGGCTATCGCCGCTTCTTACAAACCAAAACAAAAAGATATTGCAGCAAATATTTGATACGGAACCCCAAACAATATGTAACCAGTTAATAGACAACGGTTAGCTAACGCGTGAACCGGCCGTGACCGGTCATGGGTCGTCGCAGACCGCGCACAAAAACCATGAGAAATGTTATGGCTCCGTCACTCACGGGACGTTCCTATTAGCCTTCGATCTTATTAGAAATAACGTGATAATCCTGGTAAACGTACTGGTGGTAGGTCTCATATGTGAGAGTACGCCTGGGTAGGTACTACCGCAATGTCTATTTCTGCCGCCAAGCATCAGTGTCTAGTAACTGTTGTGTTCCGGTTTGAAGGACATTGTAGCCAGTGTAACTACTGGACTTCTTAACATCTCACGTCTCAGAATGGCGAGCGCAGTGAAATACCAAACAATACTTTGTGATTCAAGGTGTTGGATGGTGTTTCTACTGTTTATGGGTGATCATATCGCTTACCATCAGACGAACGGTAAGCTCGTCTCGTTATTCAAAGCAATAAAAAACTCTTCAGGGGAGGATAACTTTTCTTCGACAATAGGTGGGTTGGTAGGCTTAATAGTTTCTGAGACTATGTAATAATTGTTTTTTTTATAAGATGACACTTAGGATATTAGAGAAGCCATCGGGAATTATACAGAAAGTTCTGGAATGTGTGATACGGCCAAGTGACCCCACTCTACCTGATGGTAAGTGGAGCGGAGTCCAAAAGAATGTCGACTGGCGACAGATGATTACATCTCGACAGTCGAAACAATAATGCCGACCTGTTGGAACCGGATATACACAGGCTGATCCCAAAACGCGACACACTTACGTGGGACACTATGGGTTTCAAAACTTTGAGAAAAGATGTGTTAAGAAGAATAACCACCGGGATGTATATGTGATAGATTATATTTCTAATTGGTGTTCAAAAAGCATTCCGTAACATCAGGGTAATAGGCTTTTATTTTTACTCTTACCTATATGGCTATCCAAGCTGCCCTTCAATCAGAGCGCCCGTAATTGCAAATAAACGAATTTGCACCCGTAGAAGGAATAGGGCTCCATGATCTTATAGGTTATTATTTTCTAAAACCGACGTTCTTTCCAAATTCTGACAGCTGCGAGGAACATCTCGCTTGCCCCATAGCTGTCACATTCACTAAGCCAAGATATGCAGTGAACACGCAAGATTCCAGTCGGAAGTAACTTATTAGTGGAAGCGGAGCGCGGCGCGGTGTCATCGACCAGGGCCTACGCGCATGCTTCGCGATCCGATATTTTCGGAGTTGTTACACCTTTAGTAATCATAGATAGTACGTTATATTTAAAAAAAATGACCGGAATTTAAACTTCAAGCGAATTAGATTAAATGATTTAAAAAATGGATTTTGCAATAATAATTTCGTAAATTACAAGCATACTATTGGGTAATCAGTAATGTTTTCTAATAAGCCAATATGCAGTATAATGTTAAGCATTATAGACGCAATGATGACTTATACGAATCTTCCATAGAAAGCGTAGCATCTAAAAACATATAGGTTATTGAAGGGTCAATAAAAAATATCCTGTGTTTCTATTAGACCAGGCTACCCCAATCTACGCAATTATATTGTAGATATATAATATCTTTAACTTAAATATTTTTGTCGTATTTGTTAAATAACAAATAAAGTTAGTTTAAAATAACTACAGAATATTTATAATCAATACTAATGTGTTTTTGTGTTCTAAAATAAACTTGTTTGTTTTTTTCTGCGAAGAGCTAATTATTCAAGTGTTGTCAACGGATCGACTTTCAAAGCTAAAGTGGAATGCACACCGACACATATTTCATGTTGGTTTTTATTTTGTAAATGACCACCAAGGCTTTTTTTATTGCTTTGAATGACGAGACGAGCTTGCCGTTTGCCTGATGGTAATAGTCTAAGAACCCGTGAACCCCAGACCTTCGTTATTTTATAAAAGCTGAAAGTTTGTCAGCGCATGCAACACAGGTAACAACGATGGGCCATTATGAAGTTTGGACTACAGTGGCTTTGGCAGGTACACGGTACTAAAGGTGTGTAAAATACCGATCTAGTTTCATCAAATAATAAAGTGAGATTTTATGGTATTACTGTATTCAAACTGGAACACAACAGTGATTACATACTGCTGTTTGGCGATAGAAATAATAAAAGTCGTTCTTAATATGTATTATAGCGCCACAAAATATGTTCAAAAGCAATAATAACACGTCATGAAATTAATCAGTAGAGGTGTAATGAGAGGCTTTGTTCAGCAAATCTTTGCGAGGCCGTTTTACCCAATTTGCGAAGGAGGGTAATGTTTTTTTTTATGCCAAGCGCGATTCCTCAGGAGATTGTTCTGTTTGTCGCCTCATAAACCTACTACTAGAATTTATATCTACAAAGCTCTTCACCATATACACCCTCGTCATCATGAGACATTAATTGATAAGTCCCATAATGCATGAAATTATACCGACCACCTTCAAATTGGAACATGGTGATTGTACTAAAAAAGACATATCTTCTGTTCCTAACCAGTTGACTCATGAATGCAAAAGACCGTAATTTATTTTTATAAAAAGAATATAACTTAATTGAAACTTATTAATAGAGAACCACGTTGTTTATACTGCATATTAGTTTTAGGCAAAAGAATAAACAACGTACAGCCGATATTAATATCCGACCTCAAACGCGACATGGCCGCCGGACAGATGGTCAGATACTCAAGGCATTACGAGCTAACCACAATGTATCATTGTTATTTTAAACGGGTTTCGAATTACGTGACATCTTAAATCTAAAATTATAAAACTTAGTTATACCACAAAAATGCTATAATATCCTAATGTTAGAATTCGACCTATCAACATTTTCAAGAGTCAATATTTTATTAGGCAGATCTCTGGAAAGTAAAGCGAGTTTGTCTAATTAGAAACTACTGCATTGTCTATTTATACCATCACACAGCAGAATGTAAGCACTGTAGTTAAAGCCTTTAATATCTAATATTTCAAGACTAGCGTAAAACAATACCACGTATAGCCTTGTAATTCTAAGTTTTGGATACGTTGCTACTAATTAGTTTAGACTAGTAAGTCCTCGCAGTAATATTTTGCGCAAGAACTTCAAGATGCGTTTACATGAGCGTCTATCAATAATTCTATACATATGCGACTTGCCACAAGTGCTGCAAGCTTGAAAATTTGCATAAGTTATCTTGCCGTAACTGTGCATTTCTGCAAGTCTTCTTGCTAATCTAAACCTTTAGCAGGCGGCTTACTCACCTTGTTAAGTTATTACAAAAATGGTCACTCGCCGTCAGTTTCGTGGTCACATGATAAGCGCCCCCGTAATGACCCGCCATCCCACATAGCACATTCCAGGTTGTCGCCTTTCGTAACAAGTTGACTTTTACTGCATTCTTTTAGATAATTTCACAACTATGAAACGGACGAGTTGTAAGAAGATGTAGGCGGTTGCTGTCACAATTTAAGATATATTTGGGTGCACCGATACAGATTTCATTGTGCCCTGCATAATGCTCAGTATTTTCAATTACAATTGCAACAGCTTTGGACGAGGAAGTGCGTCAACAAAAGAACAGGGAGGTTATCAGGATATGAGGGAAGAAGATAAAATTGTCTACATCTCCCTTTAGGCCCCAATATGGCTATTAAGAACAATACCTACATTACTGTGCCTATCGGCTTGGGACTAATGATGCCACCCGGGTATGAATATAGCAGAGCTGTTACCAAACTAACCTGGAGTCTAATACCAATACTAGGCGTGTATTATAGAGTGCTCACTGCTGGTCACGATCCTCCGCTACTACTTAGAGGGTTTACGCCTTAGTCCACGCTGGCCTAACACGGGCAGAGTTCTATAACTTCGAAATACCATTGTAGAACTCGCCGAGCTTCAGCGCTCAGTATAATGCATACTACTGCTGATCCTGGTTTACAGGAGTTGTAGTGGTGGGTGTGAGGGCGGGAAAGCCTATACTGTAGAACTCTTAGGTATATAGGTTTCCTCACTATGTTTTCCTTTACCGCTACAGCGATCAGTAATTGGTAAACATAAACACGTAATTTCGTAAAGTCAGAAGTGTGTACCATGAGTTTGAATCTGCGAACCTTCTCGGCAATCTGTTCCATTCCCTGCATCGTGGTTATAACCTAGAGTCTAGCCAAGTACAAAACGTAACTTGATAGGAAATTGAACCTTTTATTTCAGTTTAATCTAATATGTATGCCCTAGACTGCCCCTTTTCGTTATTTCTCTTATTCCATCCAATGGTTTTCTGTAAGTGTCTGAAGCGATAATACCGCCAATAGTACCTCCTTTCAGCCTTTATTGTTGTAATATTAACAGTGTTTTTGGTGTACAACAAAGCTATGAAATAAATAAATCCAGAGCAATTATTTTCCTGTTTATGCTGTGGATTAACGAGGTATTATTAATGAGGTATATTTTATCATTTTCCTATATGATATTTATATACTCATAATTTATCCCTGAAAGGATAGGCACAGACGCAAGTCCTACGCCCGGACTTAATTATAAGTATTGGAGCTGCTGCTGACGTGACGCCACCAGACGAGTGACTTGCTCCTCTCGTAACTTGTTATAGTTGCATAGTAATGGTAAAACTTACGTATTTACCAAGGTAAAATACTGGCAGAAGTCTGAAATTCTTAGTTTATAATAAGTATTTTAATAATCTCAAACTCTGTAACCTCTTAATTAGAGCGTTTCTAAGAACATCTTATTTCTCAGTTTTTACTAGAATTTCCCTTTATTCATGTTAACATATTTATGGCTTTGTTCCAGTATTTAGTTTAAAAAATAACTATTCTGTAAAATATTGCAAATGAACCAATAAATATTTTTTAAGTAATAAACTAAAAAGCTTCTCTACTAAAAAGTGCTAAATTGTGGGTTTGATTCGATATTCTTATTAAAATGACTTGTACTATGGATTAACTATGGTTCATGTAGTTAGGTGTTTCTGGTGTACCAGAAATACGAGTTATTAGAAAAGACATGAAGTGTGAAAAACGAATATAGATTTGGTCAGATTTATTTTAGTTTTTTACGTTATAGAAATACGAGCAGAGGCGAAACAAAACAAAAAGTTTAGAAAATTAAATGATGTATTAACTAAAAAATTATTGCCAAGAAATATCACAATATATACAAACTAAGAAATAGTAGTGATTTATAGAGGTATATTATTGCATTACTACGATCGGGTAAATAGAAATCTAAGACGTGAAGGCCGGCCTCTTGCAAGCGAGAACCTGGCTGGGTATGTACTTCCGCAATATCTATATTCACAAATGATGAACGAACTTCCGGTCTTAAAGAAAATATTTTGGCCATATTTCAATAAAAATATGCTGGAGACTTATCAAAGACTCCAGATGTGTTATGAGTCAGCGTTCCATAAGCAGCGCGGGCTAAAAACGGACGCGTCTCGGCTTCACAAATAAACGCCGTCACCCTCTCAAGTCTGACACGGATGGAAGATACGGATATAATTAGGGTGAGAGGGACAGCTAACTGTTTATGTAGAAGATTTATTTTCCATGCTTAAATTATTTTTGTCATATAAAAAATCAATATTTTCTTAATTTTAAACGTAGTGGTTGACTAAATGGCAGCCAGCATTAAATGGAACTGGGTGATCATATGGGACGTGATTTTATGATATTCCGTGGTCAAAAGGTGGGGTAGATTTAACTGATTACCCAATGACGCCCGTAACATAGAAGGACGGGATTCGATTCCGTAGTGGAAGTTATTTAGTTTCAGAAAATCCTCATAGATCTGAAATTAGCTCCATGAACCGTGCACTATATGCATCTCCGCCTACCCCTTTAATAAACGTGCGAGTTTATGTAAATATCGAAATTATTAACAACGACTGTGACCTCGATTCTGGCGGCGAGCCAACTGTTTATTTGAAGTTATGTTCCTTAGGGATTTACATTAGGGGAGGTCAGGATTACGCGCCGTTATCCTTAATGTACAGACAAAGAGTTTGCATTCCATGGATTCTTTTTTAGAATGACTGGCCGTATTAGAAAAACATATTTTTTTAAAAACGTTCGATATTTAAATTCTTCGGGACATAATACTATGTAAGTTAATTGAATATCAGGAACTTAACCGTGGCTCTACCACGAATGTGTTAGATTAAAATACACACACACGCATCACGCTTTTATACACGCAAGGGTAGGCAAGAGTGCAACCAGGACCCGCACTATTCGCCAAGTGTGTTCCATCCCACTTTGTTATAGGTGGCGGGTATACTAAGCAGAAAATTCAATATCATTTTGCCCATCCGGGTTTCGAACTTTGAATATCACAACGGTGTACCACATAGATTAAAGATAATAAACCAAATAAGTATGATGTCCCTTTCCTTTTCTTTATGCGTCTGTAGCAACATCCACGTTTTATAATAATGTGACTTTAATTAATTTTATCGCAGCGTATCGTATGCAAATTATAAATCATACTTTTACTGCGCATTTCGTAAGGTCGTAAAACTTCCGATCGAGAAATACTAAGTTTTTGCTATATTAGATTCGTGGTTTTATTTGGACTAAGAGTTTTTGGGGGATACCTAACCCAGATATTAATGGTGTCCGCTCCTAGATGTGACCTGAACGTATTATAAAAAGTGGTACCTACTGCCCATCACAGGATGTTATATGAACAATTTAATAAAAACTCTTTAAAAAGAATGTTTAAGAATCTATTACACATTATTTGCTAATTCTTTTCCTTTTAGTCTTCATGCTATGGATGTCTGGACATTGCTTCGAGCGATAAGACCGCGAAGTGTACTTTATTTATAGTTGAACATATTATTATCTATACGTGTGTACAATAGTTATAAATAAAATAGGTAGTATGACCGAACAAAGTCCAGTTCTTAGCAATGCCCAAAATATATGTTTTTGTTTTTTTTTTTTGTGTTGTAGTAGTTAATAATGTTGATGATTTTTTGTCAGTTTTATTATTAAATTTATATGTTGCAGTTTCAACGGTTCTTCTTTATATTTTTTAATTAAACGATTTTAAGATTTCATAATTTTTTGGGCGTTCATGAGTTCTCTTACATAAAAAATCACACCAAATCAGAAAGTTTTACATCAAGGAAGTTTATTTAACTCTACTTTCGTCTTGTGGAATATGATGCTAAGTCCATAACCCAACAATATTAGATGCAGAATCCCGGATGTCGAACGTCTGAAACATCCCAAATGCATGCGAAATGTATGCGTACGACTAACCTTCTTAGAGCAATCTCAGAGCGGACGGTCACACTTTATCTCCGGGTCTACGGATTTTTATCAACGAAATAATATTTTCAAATTAATACATGATGCGTTTAGTAGAGGGTAAACCAATGTTTTTACATCAACATTACTATATATTGCAGTAATTGACTGTTATTTTATAAATGTAATGCAAAAGATTGTAAATTGTTTAATAAAAATACCCATATAGACGCAAATGTCCGTCTGGAATTCTTTAGGGGTTTAGCATTGCAGTTTATGTGACTGATGTCACAGAGACGTAGAAATCGGATTTCGATATAATAACATATATTTAGGTTACTTTATAGTATATAGTGTGACGTCTAAAGCACCTAGTTTTATACTAACACCAAAATTCATGATTTAGAACATAAAAGTGCAAAATAACTTAGATATTTTTATAGTCTGCGCCAAGTACAGGCTAAGGAATCAAAAACATAAAGCCCACATGTGTTCACAATGTCGTGTTGTTCGATTCAAGTGCATTGACCCGTCTGCCGTTTGGCCCAATAATGCCTACTCACTGATTTATCTCGCTACAGTTATGTGGTAACGCACTTGTACTTAAGTTTTAATGTAAGTGAACCAGTGGTGGACATTTTGTTTAGGGTGAATGTGACAATGCTAGACATTACTTTTTTTAAGGAGCAGTAATTATGATTGTTTTGTGTAACATGACCGTTTTATTTCACAGTGGTTGTACCACAAGCTAACCGACTATTCTGCTGTCCAGATATGAATAGGCCAACATAATTTTTACGACGATCAGGGCATATTATAATCATCGTCATCATCGTCAATAAATACTTTAACTGAACGCCATGTACTTACCATTAGGTGCACTGCAGTCACTTTACTGATCTCGTACAAGAATACTTGCTTACCAGGAAAATAACAAACCTTGCCTTGCTGTTGTAAAATATGGTACTAAATTTTTGTACTGATAACGGAAAAAAATGGCGCCCTCAAAGCAGGTTTTTTATTTTTCTGGCCAGGTTATAAAATATATCATGTTTAGACTTAAAATATCATAATAGTATTATCTACCAGATAATCCCTTCATATAAATAGTTTCCACTCTTATATTTTTTTGTAGACGCTACCGCGACGTTAATGAACCAATTAGCTTAGAGGATAAATGACTCGGCGTCTAAAGGACCCGGGTTCTAGTTCCGGTTTGTTTCAACGCGAGCTTGTGCTGGGTCATTTGTCTAGTGGCGAACGCAATACATTCTAGTATAATAAATTTATATTTTCATAGTAATTTTGTTTTTTTTTCCTTTAGAATACATGCTGACTCGTTTCTCATAGAAACATTTTTGTTTTATTTGTATGCAAGAGCCTGTATGTAAGACTTTATTTGTACCGTCAAGCAATGTGCAAGTTAAGTTCCAGTTTGAGTTGTATCCAATGTTATTACTCGTTGATATGAGACTCAGGGCCTCTTTCTTCTAAGTAAATGGTATTCATCACATAAATGTATAAGCCGACCAAATACAAAAGTCACACTCTAATATATGCTCCCAAACGAATGGTTATCGGAATTTACATTACCTGTTTAATACGTTAACTGTCTGATAAAATTTATTTGAATTACTGTAAAAAAATATTTAAAACAAAGAAATTTAATTATAAATTCCGGACAATGGGAAGATTGTCAAACAAAAATTTCGCGTTCATGCGATGGTTACTCAATCTACTGTGAAATAGCAAAACATGAATGTAAAATACTTCATATTTTTACCATATCGTGATTAGCACGTTTTCAATGCGCATATTTACTGTTAATATGTTATTTTTGTATTAATATTTGAGAACGCTGTGACATCTTGTCACACGGACATTCAAATAAGACAACGACTTACTACCAATTGGTAATTTTTGGACAATTTGGTCATGATTTCCGGCCTTTAACTAACTATATTGTTAATGTCTTTGAATTGAAACATAGAAACACGCAGGGCCTTACAAAACCATTGTAGTATTTATAAGGGCTCCAAATATTGCTTCTGTTTAAGGTACGAAGTCCAAGTATTGTATGTGGGATGTCGCAGCTCTTCTATGCGCCGAAGAAGACCACCGCGGCTTTTGATTAGTATGCCGGTGTAGCGTATACAGGGGTTAGGGACTCGGTCCAATGCTCGCTCGGATGATGCTATACTCCCGAGTGGCATTGGGCCGCAAGACCGATGAAACCAACATAACCGTTCCACTGACCCTCCAAGTGATGGTAGCGACAACACGTTTTTTACACGTGTAAAAAAAAAATGTCTTACGACAAGGCGAATGGATTTTCGTTCCTATCATTGCGCACATCTTTTTTAAAACCAGAAAAAATCGAGCCTTCTTAAAAATCAACAGCTCTGCTAAATTGTAATAATGTTATAACTCATTACAATTTTGAAAGTAAAAGTTATGTTTACGTTTAATTAAAGTAAACTTTCTCATCATATCATTTGAACACAAAAGTTGTTTTTAATGCTGTCACGTTTTAGTCCCACACTGTAATATAATTTATGATTAATAAGTTTTGTTGTGATGTTTTCAAAGATAAAAAAATTACCTATACATAATTCTTCGGATTTCGTAAATGTGTCAAAATTTATTTAAATCGATGCGGTTGAACGTTAGTTTCTAACAAACATCTAAATTAGTATTGCATTATTTTCATGAATTGATAATATGGTATTGGGTCCTGTATTATATACTGTCCCACTGCTGGGCACGGGCCTCCTTCACTACTGAAAGGGATTCAGGCCTTAATCCATCACGCTAGCCTAGTGCGGATTTCTCAGATATGCAGGTTTCCTCACGATGTTTTCCGTTAAAGCAAGCGATAATTAATAAAGAGTATACACATAGTTTTAGAAAAGTCAGAGGTGTGTATTATGATGATTACAAGAAATCATCACAGTATTAAGGGCGGTATAAAATTTTAAAAACCTTTTTTTTTATAAACGCATCTTTGCTATTATGATAGTGGTTTTTTTTCAAACTCTGCTCTTAATATGAGTATTAATTATATAAACAAATTACACACATCAGCTGCACATTACCATCACATAACACTCCACTCATATCATCTCCCATTGTCATAATAGAGATCTAGCAAGTAAGGCAGTAGTCAATTAAACTAACGAGTACTCGACTGTGGACGAGTTATGCGCGAAATTGGAAAGTACCATTCCGCACCTCGCACGCTTTGTCTCCGAGCCACGACTCACGGACGATTTGTGTACGACTTTTTGTCGCACCCAATACAACATGCTTCCATTTTTGATCATTTGAGAAAAGTCAGAAAACGTATTGACACAAATTCTGTTTTCACGCGAAGTTTAGCTATTTGTGCTAATATAAAAAACCGTTTTAAAATAAGTTATTCGTAGGTAAAATATACTTGCTAGCAAATTAAAATTTGCAAAATTGTATTTTGAGATAGTTTAAAAATAAATAATGTGACGTCTGCAACCGTGTTTGCAGGAACATGACAACGTCTGTTCCGAACGTAGTTTCGACGACAAAAAAGATTGATCGGGTAGATAACTTTGATATTTCTTTCTTATCATCTTTAGTGTCTACATGATTTCTATTTTCTTCTACGTTCTTGTATAGCAAAAATCTATAGCTAGTTAAATAGAAATGCCAATTGACAATGTAGTAATAAAATGAGGCAAACTGCAAGTGGTTTTGTTCTTGTCCAACAAAGTAGATACATTAGACACAGTACCTATTTCAGATTAATTATCGCTGACTTTATCTGGTCTGTCTTATTTAATAGACTAACAGTTGTCGGTAGCAATGAAAATGACTTCACGTTTACGGTTGTAATGTTGAATTATTAAGCCAATACCTAAACCCTAACTATTTAGCGACAAAAGTCACTGCAACAAAAAAATCGCACGCGTGCTCCACCACGCACTGTATTTTAAATTTAATGAAAGAATGCAATGAACACTGTTTTCACGGCTATAATAAGAAGTTTCTTTTTTCATCGTCATTACTGTGGCGTATTATTTTTAAATATATGAGATTCAGGTCGCTCACCTTCCAGATTAAATAGGGATGTTTTTACGGTAATTATTTAAAACTTTATTAAACGTTTAATGAACAGAAAGTACTCTAACAATAAGGTCTTAAAGTCATCGACGGGACAAGCTACTCGACTAATGGAAGCAGTGACTGCTGACAGTAGTAACTTTATCTAGTCTGGATATAGTAATCATTCCTATACGTATGGCCTACTGCCATTTCTTTGAAGACAAGATAGCAAATTTAGCATGGGGTAGGAAGTAAGTACAACAATCCACCTATGTATCTTCCTATCTTTTAAGACAAGATAGCAAATATAATAAACGGTAGGAAGTAAGTACATCGATCTACCTATCTTCCTATTTTTGAAAGTACAAAATGAACGATATCTTTATGTTAAAAAATTAACTGCTCCAAACAATAATAAAAAGTCAATTGAATTTTTTTGTTTGTCAGTATCACATACTGTTATTTATACGTTAAACTGGTTTGGAAAAGAGCAACACCGGAGTTTCTTGCTCATTCCCTTGTGAGAACTGCTTATCGAAATGGTGGTAGAGTTTACATTGACGAAATCTAAATAATGTACATTTTACAGATTCAAATAAATTATATTATTTCATTTGAAAAAGCCTTCCCATGTTAACCGTATTGGTCTCAGACTGAGCGATTTGAAGACCACTCAATGACATTGGACTGTCCTGGTCAATATCCTGGCGACACACACCCGCATTACTCACCAAGTATTGAACTAACTTGAACTGATAACGATAACAAACTAATGATGCATCGTTATGATTGTGACGGACGCGTTCAATTTGTTAAGTCTACACTAATATACTTGGAATACTTTATTGCTAAATAACAAAGTTTTGTAGGAACTGTAATCTATTTTTGTATCATAAAATTATTATACAAAAATAGATTACAATTCCTACAAACCTGCGTGCAGTTGTCTATATCAGTGGTTCTCAAACTTTTTAAATGACGGAACCCTTTTGGGAAGCAAAATACTTGATGGAACCCTACAATAAAACAATTGTTTTTATAAGTGTATTTTTTATTAATCAGCATAATAAAAGTACAATGTAACAGTTACTAATTATTATTGAGAGAGGTGTTTTGATTTTTTCTAAATTCTTGCGGAACCCCGACAGAGGTATCACGGAACCCTAGGGTTCCGCGGAACACACTTACCCCCTTATTCATAGACGTTTTTTATCGAACGACCGAGTAAGGCTGTGATAACAAGTCTGTTTCTCAGTGCTGACGGCATGGCAGTCTTCGCAGTGCGTAGACGTAGGGCCGTTGTGATTGGCTAATATTGAAATACAACAATAATAACCAATCACAACGGCCCTATGTCTATTTCTCAGTGCCGTTGGGCACTGAAAAACAGGCTTGTTATCACAGCTTTAGTCCGTCCTTAGATAAAAAACGTTTATGAATAAGAGGGTTAGAGTATAGCTGGTCTAGATTAGCCTAAAAATATTGGTACACAACTAAAATGAGTTAGACGCTACAATTATGCAAAGTATAATAAGAAAATGAAAGTATAATTACCGTAAACAAAGTACAAACAACTAGATGAGCGCATTCGCGACTACAACAAACTAATTTAGATAATATTCATTTAACATAATGTAGATTATGTTATGATGATTATTATGATGAAACGCGTGACACAAGACTGCAGTCTTCAATCTGCATACACCTTCAAAGTCAAAGATGGGAACTGACATGTTCATGAGGTCTAATACCATCATTCTTCAATATATCCATAGTTGATAGCATATTAATGCCCGTAATATAAAGGGTAACATAGTCTGCCATTGCCAATAAATAATAAAGGGCGATAAATTCAAGGAATTTCATGTTAAAACAATCATTGTAATTGACATAGTTGCAGATGACAATCGTTAATTATATTAAGCGATAATCACTTGTAGATTTATATCTATTAAACAGCTAGTCTGCGACTTTGGCAATGCCGATATTAAGCAGGGAAGGTGACCGGTTTATCAAAAAGTAGTCTATGATCGTGAATATGTCAAGAGACGTGACAGATAACCCAACTAATCGTCAATAAAGTGCAATTTACATTTTATACGACAAAGCGACTCCACTTCACAACACCAGAGTTTCTTGCTTGTTCTTCTCTGGTGAGAACTGCTTTCCGAACTGGTGGTAGAGTTAATATTGACGGAATCTAAATAATGTATAACATTTTACAGATTCAAATAAATAATTTGATTTGATTTCATTGCACCTGATGGTAAGTGAAGTGTCGTCTAGATACAGATGATTATCACTTGCCGTATTTGATTTTTTTTATTTAATATAAAAATACGGATGCTTTACCAGAGGCATTATTAAATTGACAACGGGCTGGTCATATGTCGAGGTAAAGAAAATAGACCACACAAATTACACGTTGTAAAGGGCCATTACGAAAAAGAAATATCGGCAGACCAGTAGAACGGGGGGCTGATGATATTATTTAGAACAGGGCTAGACTGAATGACTGTAGCCAGAGATAGAGGTGTATGGAAGGAGAAAAAAGAGGCTTCTTCCTAGTAGGATCCACAACATAAAAACTAACAATACTAACACTACATTCATAAGTTGAAGTTACTAAAAACATTCGAAATGTAAAATATTTTGATGTGAAAAATTGTGATGTGGAAATAAAAGGTTTGTACAATAATCCCTTGCCCCTCTTCACAATTATGCCTGTTTCAAAACTGGTTGAATCCTGTACGCTGCACACGTGGGCTTACTATAGCGGGTTTTACACCTTGTGTATGGTCGCTATCTGGTCGAATATAAATATCCTATCAGCACCATCTTGATTGGCCTGTGCTTTAATTATGTTTAAGTTAATTTGCTTTTGTCGTAAATAAGCGATTTGTTCGGTAATTTGCAAACTATGATTACCGTTGTATTTGAAGTCAGTCATATCTTTTTTTTTTGTTTCCCGGAGAAAGTTCCTTGTTACGACCGCCCAGCCTTCGTGGGGGGCAACTGAGCGGTTATGCTGGGGTAACCGTGCCTTACGGCCCGGCGCGGCTTGAGCCGCCCGGAAAGTCAGTCATATCTGACAATACGACCTTTCGGTAAAAAGTTATTTCATCGTTTACTAAGCCACGTAGGCTATAGTAAAAGGTATATTATGATGTATTTCCGTTCCCTTTATTTCATATCAGAAAATAGATTATAATCTACTCATATAAGGATTACAGCGATAACAATCACGATATTTGATAAACTCCGTTATATGGTTCTGTGAAATATTAATATATATGAAAATAACATATTTAGGTTCACGCTTTATCTTCAAAGGGTAGGCAGAGGCTATTACACGCATTTTTCGCCGTGTGTATTCCATCCCAAATGATAGGGCGAGCCTTTCCCCATATCGGGCACTAATTACTGACTAATTTCGTGTTACTACAAAAACACTTACTTAAAGATTAATTGATAAATATGCAGACGACAATCTAACTTAATTATATTAAGAGATTAACATTAAGTATTTATCTACCAAGCAGCTTGCCTACGACCTTGGCAATGCCGATATTAAGCAGAGAAGGTGACCGGTTATTTATTTAAAAGTAGTTCGTCTATGATCGGAAATTAATTACTGGGCAGAGAAACCCAATAACAAGGCCCGGCTGGTCAATCCCGAGATCTAAAAGCAGTGCTACCGCGCAATACCCTCCGCTCGCCGACGCAATTGCATATCCAATTAAAACATATTTTCCTCAAAATAGTTTGTAATACAAGGATAAAGGCGGGGTGCGGTTCGTTCACCCGCGGCGAGTCACCGGCTTTATTTATAACACGTGTAGCCGCCGCGGTATCGAAATTTCAAGGTTAATTCTTAGGAATTTCGGCTTTGGTGTTCATTAGTGGATCCTGGAATTGCGCAATATTTTAAACTATGTTTTAGTAATGTTTTAAGACTGAGTGACCGCAAATAATAATAACGCTTAGAATTCAAAATTATAAGACATTTCATTACATGAATTTATCCGTTTAAAATCAGTTTTTTGATTAAATAAATACACTCACACACACAACATCACGCATTTATCCCCGAAGGAGTATACAAAGGCGCAACCAGGGCTCCCACTTTTCGCCAAGTGTGTTCCATCCCATGATATGATAAGGAGCGAGCCTATCGCAATATAAGGCGCAAATTCCAGACTCCGGGCTGATACTGAGCAAAAAATCTCACATATCACTTCGCCTGACCCAGGATTCGAACCCAAGACATCAGGGCGCTGTCGTAATGTGCATGCAGTACAACTACGCCAGCGAGGCAGTTAAATACGTTTGCCATTTTTTTCGAAACCGACAACCCCTGTATCAATTTTGATGCACTCTTTATCGTATAAAGAATCTATGTTATTACACCTAAAGCCAGGGTAGGTGGTTAGTGTATCATTTACAGGTCGAGGATGGCCGACCGCACGGGAGCGTCGCGTGGCGAACCGCAAGCAAACAGGAAATATCGTTAATCTTACAGCTTCCTACAATAATAATTAGAAGTCAGCTCTAAAAATACGACAAACATGTTGGAGATTAGGTCATAGTTTTATATTGAATTTGTCGCTTGATGGCAGCGAATGGTCCATATAACCCGATCCCAGCTGGCTTCTCTTTCGTAACTTATGTAAAATCTTATTTTTATAATGATTTCTTATGTTTACGCGAATGTAAGACATTTAAATTAAACTATTTTACGGATTTTATCGCGGTTTTAATATTTTACTTTTCTCCCGACGTTTCGAAGACTTTGCAGCCTTCATGGTCACGGGAGAGACCGAGGTGATGTTCATCCGCAAAGTCAAATTTTTTGTTAGTCCTTTTATTGTTAAATTTTGTGTTTAAAAGATTTTTTAAATATTTTTCCATGAAAGGATTTTGTTAACAACAATTAACTGACCTATTGCAAGAATTTGAATAAAATGCCTAACATGCGTTATAACAATCGACCTCACATAGCGAACGAGGAGAGAAAAGTAAAGAAATAAGAATCTTAGAGATAAAATGCCGTCCATAATGTCTCCGCATTTAAACGGTTGGAAATGACGCGGTGTAACGTGTTTTTCGGAATTTCGTTCACGGCTCAGTCGGTCAGTTTGTTCGACATTAAGTTTTTATTGAAATGAAAGTGAACTGACCGATGTGTGCTGTTAAGCGGTAGCGTGAGCGGTGTAAACAGTAATTTTCGTATATTATAAAGTAGGCAACTTGTAGGAGAAGAGTAGAGTATAAAATTCAGATTTGAATGTGGGTCCGAATACTAGGAGTTGCTTTATGTATAAAACGTCAGAGTCACTATACGTACTATATCTAATCTTAGGTAAAGTTATCGGTATTCTTTTAGTTTGCCAATTAAAATAAAACAAAAAAAATATTAAATGTAAACAAAACAATCGGTTTTTGAGTTGCGAATCAAATATATCTATGCATCTACTTACGCTATGTTCTAGAAATTTTCTGGTAGGGCCTGTGCCCCTAAGATCAAAGAAATAAATACTTTCCCTGTTGACTTCGAAACGATTAACCAAGGTTTGTTTTTCGCTTTGATTCTGTTTTTTGCGGTGACGAATTAATGACGATTTAGGCAATGTTATAATTATTAAGTCGACTTTAACACATACATTTTTATATAGATTTTTAAATTCCGCTTCAGCGCCCGCTACATCTGAATTCGCACGCACAGCCTTTCTTCACGGTGTTTGCGCGCATACCTCAACATCGGACGATAAAGTTCTCTAGAAATTACACTTTTTATACGATTAATAAATAGATATGATTATTTGTAATGTCAACTCAGTCAGGCTGAGAAAACTTTTTATTAACAGCTCGAAATCATAAACAAACTCCCATCGTTCGTAAAAATACAACTACGAGAAGACAAGATCTTTCCTCTTCTAATTTATCCGATACTTATCTATACTAATACTAAAGAGGAACGATTTATTTGTACTTTATAAACTATAAAACTGCTGGATTGATTTTAATAATTATTTTACAATAAGACGTTTTATTGGATTGGTATAGGCTACAGTTTATCCGGGGACGGCTTTACGCAGGTGAAGCGGCAAGCAATATCTCGTATATATTAATTTGTAGATTGTTTAGGAATTAAGCCTGTGGAATACGAGACTTAAGGCCAAAGATTTGTAACACGAAAACCTCACGTAGTACTGTAAGGACAAACCACAAATAACCTGACCTACTTATTTATCCTCAAATTCCTTAACGTTTGTCCTAATATTGGATCCAAGGTTTTAATACCTTTGTGCCAATATCTATGCCGCAGGTCGAGGTCTATTTATACAACTTTGTATATAGCTAAGTAATTAAACTAGCAAGTCAGAATTTCGAATTTCTAAACACGATCTTCGGTTCCATGATCTTCAGACGTTAGTGAAATCTCATAATGCCCAGATATTATACAATTGTTCTGAAATATAGAATATACCTTACTTCAGTAACACAAGCATTTAATAATTTCATTAGACACAAAAACTCCGCTGCACCCCAAACATTTCCAGACTGTTCTATTTATTCAGTATACTTTCATCGACTTTCCACATAAAATAACGAAATATAGCAAGTAAAGTTCAGCACCCTTCAGACTGACAAATATGAAAGTAACTAGCGGGCGTGACTGGAGATTGCAAGAAGGGAGAGGTTCGTTTCACCCTTAAACCAGAATCATAATTAAAACAATTAAAATATGGTTTCAACCCTCTTCCTAAATGAGGTTTTCCCTTACACTCAGATCATTAGAATTACTCTTTAATCCATTAGAGATACATTTCCTGTATTAGAATATTTGGCTAACCTCCCAGACTTCTTTAGAGTTAAATTTGCGCCACTCCCGCGGGTATGCGGCAAACAATAACCATCAAAATACTATGCGGGTTTCCTGTTGCAATTTTTTATTTAACAGGATGTGTTGAGGAAATTGGGACTTAAAATGCAAACTGCACTACCAATTATATTGTTTAAAACAGGAAGTGCGGATTATTATTGCGAATTAAAATATATGTAGGATCGGTTAATAACATTATAGCTACAAAAATTTTGGACTTAAATTGGACTATACAGTTTGGTTTACCTACAACCCCTAGTCGCTATTAATATTATAGCGATTTTGACTCATATAATTAGCAAGAACATAAACTGTAAATAGGTAGATATTGTAACTTTGAATTTTCAGAACAACTCAGTCCGCCCCATAAACGTGACCATGAAGGGTGCAAAGTCTTCAAAACATCGCGAGAAAATTAGAATACAAAAAACCGCGATAATAGTTTAATTTTAAAGAAAATAAAAATCCACCATTTGTCGAAAAAAATACCTACGGAGTAAATTATGAACGTCGTTATATTTTACATCGGTTTAAAACAGTCACAAACTTAAACCCAATACCTCCCTATGGTCTGTTATTCTGGGTTACGCCAACGCAGGGCCGTAAACTCTGCTTTTATTAACTGAGTGGGATTATAATCACCACCTACGAGATAATAGGTAGGAAAATCCATGAACACGTACACTCAGCCTGCAGCCTTCGCCTAGTAAATAGACAAAATTGAAACGATCATAAACCTTTTTGATGCTCTTTGCCTTTTTGCAACTGCAACAATTTTACGAAAAATCAAACGTCAGTAGCGTCAAAACAAAGAGAAACTTATTCAATCTCTAAATAATGTTACAAAAACAAAATTAGCAAAAATGAATTGTCCGGAAGAGGGAACATTATGGGAGCACATACACAAACTGACAGAGAATCAGAGTAGTATTATATTAAAATTTGACGTGTTGACGAAAAATGTTGATGAACTTAAAAAAATTCTGGAGCAGTTTTCGGAGAAGCTTGTTGTTTTGGACGAAGTTCCTAATGATAGGAGGAAAGTTAGAGCCGATATAAAAACTCTGAAGGAACGCGTCGACGAGCTGTACACGATGGTGAAAGAGAGCAAGGACGATTCGTCACCCGGTGACGATGTTCAGGAAATCGAGTCTTGTCATTCTGGATTTTCGTGTTCTTCCAAGGTAATAATTGGTTAAGAATAGATACACAATTAGACAATCAAAATTACTGAGTTATGGTGTCTTGGAACGTCCTGGTATAATTCAGCTTTATTGAAATCTTTTTAGTTTTAATAAGAAATGTAAAGATGAATTCATTTTTGTACGAAATACCATCTAGTGTGCTACTTCTTAAATAATAAGGTGAATTCTTATTTGTACGAGACACCGTCTAGTGTGTAGTGATGTTACTTCTTAAATAAATATAATTTAACCGTTAATTCTATGTAGAAGGCCTCGCCGCCCACGTTTCGACAGCTTATGAGATTTAAAGCCAGGATTCTGAATCCAAATAACTTTAGACTTGGGTTAACGATAATTTCCTACCTGCTGCGCAATAATTATATAACTGAAATTCATTCGGTCGGAAATGTCAGTGAAATCATAGCTTTTTGTACAATTTAATTTTGTTCGGAGTACGTCACGTAACAGGCGTATAATTTACTTTTAACTTGGAAACATTTCGTTTCACTTTATATCTGTATTAGACAACGTGAAATCTTTATGCCGTGGGATACTCGATTATCTTGATCATCTCAAAACGGCTAATGAATGAAGTTATCTTCTTCTGTATTTTACGCATCCAGTTCGAAGGACCCAAAATTTATTAGGTCTTGTTCAGAGTACGGATTCTTATGCCCTTTTTGAATACACAATATATTAAAGAGTGCTAGAGAAGCTTAAGTTATCGTAATTTAACATTGCGTGTTAAATGTTGAAAATGTTAACACTAGAAACATACATTGAAAACTCCTGTTAAAGGCGCTTTTTTATTTATTTATTTAGTTCTTTATTGTACACTATCAGACTTATAAACTTGTTTTAGTGTTAAGGGGTGGGTTAGGAATTGCTTAAATAGCTGTCAAAAACATCACCGGTTTCCTAGTTTAAACCTTATTAAGAGGCAAGATGGCGGGTTTTGTTTTGCAGCTCGATCGTGTGTATTTGTGTTTTAACAAAGCATAGCTTTGCGAATTTTTTATAAGTAACACTGAATGTATGTACATGAGGAAAAAATGGCATAGTATATCCATTATCCAGCTTTTATGTCCCATCTTTGGTTAGTATAGAACGAAATAATCTTTTACATTTCTAACAATACCTAAAAGCGGCATAAACTGATTCGGATATCGGTACAATTTGAATCGACAATAAGCATCCAATTCATTTCACTTTTTCTTAGAAATAAGTACTTTGGTTCAATAAAATAATCGATTGAATGCAGTAGACAGTTGAGGTAACAATGCTATATTAGAAATACAATACTGTGTTTATTATGCCTTTTTGGTGAATGTCGATTTTATGTCTCGCGCCACAGTAACAATAATAATAATCCCCTCTGCTGATCACAGGCCTCCCCTATTACAGAGAGGGTTAAGGCTTTGGCCCTCCACGCTAGTCTTGTGCGGGTTGGCAGACTTTATATACCCCTAACATTTTTATGGAGAACTTTGCTTATACTGGGGTCTTCAAGGTCTTTTCCTTCACCGTTAAAGCAAGTGATAATTCACAAAAATACACATAACTTTTTTTTAACGAGATAGGTTTCCTTAGGTTTTGTCTTGCGCCATGTTCATAAAACTGTACGTGACAGTCTTCATCCAATGAACTCCGAATTCGCCACCCTGAGACATTAGTTTTTATATTTAAATTCTCATATAATTTTGGTTACCATGTCCTCTAAAATGGTAGACATTTGATATCAGAAATTACTTATGTCTCCTTTAAAACTCCGATTAGCATTTTTTACAAGGAACCCTAAATTTTAGAAAGCCGTGAGACGCCGCAGTTTTTTCTAAACACAAAGGAGCCTTTTGAAAAGTTTAGAACAATGGTGCGCGTCAGCGGTTATATACGGGTCCTCTGATACGGAGATAGTATGGATTGAGAGTGTATGCTACTTGATATTTGTATTTATAAGACTAGGTGATGCTCAAGGCTTTGCCCGCGTGTGATACCTCTCCCAAAGGACCCACTGATTACTTCGCCAAGATAAATATAGCTTATATAACTTGGTATATTTGTGACGCTCTATCTGGGCCACACTACACTTACTATCAGAATAGGATCTCTTTGCCGTGCAAGTGTTAAAAAAAACATCTGAATATGTTCTAGAGTTTCTGCGTTTACTTCTAGAAATGACGAAATATCTTCGCAAACTTTAGAATATTTAATATAAGTAGACTATAAACCACAGGCGTACTTGTTCATTTGTAAATGAACAAGGTTATTTTAATAGGATTATATATAGCTAACATCTAAACATAATATTATACAATAAAGTCCCCCTTTCTGTCGGTCTGTATGGTAACGATCTTCTCAAAATCTACTGAACTGATTTTTATGAAATTTGGTATGGATATAGATTAAGACCCTGGGAAGGTATAAAGATAGGCTAGGTACTTTTTATCGCGGTAAAATCCTCCTCGCGAATGAAGCCGCGAGCAAAAGCTAGTAAAAGTATAAATGACCATTGAATGCCATACAGTACCAGATACAGCGTCACCTTCAGTCTCGTAGACAAGATAAATTCAACAATGTTTTAACGATGTATCCTTGTTCCAGGTAACCATGACGACTGGATTGGACCGGGACACCATACGCGCTGCCTACGAGGACGTGCGGTCCGACGCCTCGCCGACAGAATGGTTAGTGACTTTGTAAAAGGTCAAGGTGTCTTTTCTCCTGTATTCTATCTGTGTGATAAGATTCGCTGCAGAGTGTATTGTGTGAGTGTGGAGGGTGGCCGGCGAGGATTCGTTCTCGCTATTTGATACGATGGCAGGTCACGATGGTAGATGCTTGATATTTTGAGGGTCCGGCCGAGTAAGTACCTGTTCCTTGAACATTTGGATGCAGGCCGCTTTCGACAGGTCTGTCTGGAAATTTTTCGAGGAGGCCTATGTTCAGAAGTTGAATTTATGTGGCCAACGATGAACCCTTGGCGTAAGTAAAAACATTACGTCTTCCATTTTTTATAAGTTAACATTTGATATACTTGTAGGTATTTTAATAGGTTCTAGAATTTTTCCGGTGTATGCTTCATCATCCTGGAGAAGACACCACGAAACTGGACACAGCCGAAATAACCTGCCACTGTAGCCATTTCATGACGGTTTTTTTGAGCCATTGATATAAACGGGCATATTGGCCTATTTACCTAAGCTACGTAGAAAATAATTTGCGTACCTCTTCTTAATAAATAGATACTAACCCCCTTCATAGACGTTTTTTATCTAACGACCGAGTAAAGCTGTGATAACAAGTCTGTTTCTCAGTGCTCATTTAAGCTACGTATAGAATTTTTTGCGTACCGCATCTTAATAAATAGATACTAATAAAATAGAGTTTGATATTGAAAATGTCCTCTAAAGAGCCTCGTTTATCGCAGAAAACAATGATTATTACTATAGTTTACAACTTAATGCAAAGCAGCCAATAACGAGAAGTAATCTCTTCCGGCGTAAGGCACAAGAAAAGAAATTATACGTTTAACATAATATGCAGGAAGTTGTAAATGTTTGCAACAGGAAGCGCGTCATCGTCTTAATAATAATTTATTCCTTTTTGTTGGTAGCCAGTTGAAGTTTTTAAGACTGATGGATTTATGTGTTTGTGATTTTTAAATTTGGAATTCGAACTCTTATAAAAAAAGATGAAAAATGTATATCAAAATGATAAGGTAGCGCATATATTTTTATTAATATGAGCGCTAAATAATAAAAAAAAATCCTAATGGCAATTTTTCAATATTTCTCGTTAAAAACTAGTATAACAAACCCTAGACATGCATCACAATCACGCGACACCGCCTTGGTTAATAATGCCTTGACTGAGAAACCAATCTTGAGTGTCAGACAATAGATGAGTGCACGCGCGCTAGTCTGGGGGGCTGGCAGAGCGATTGGGGTGCGAAAGCAAGGGTAGTCATAGCAATGCTAAAATAAAAAGTCCTCATACCAACTAGTACTCGATAGTTTATTTGTAACTTCGCAGATACACTTATTTCGATAATTGTAAATTTGAAACCGATCTTATTAATTTGCAGTTGTTTATTTGTATGGTTCTTTTTATTTTTTCATAAAGGAGATATATTAGTCACACATAATACGCTACTGCCTTTTACTTCCGAAGTAAGCAAAGGTGCGACTAATTCACTTTTCGCCGAGTGTATTCCGTTCCATTGTGTGATAGGTGAGCCTATCGATATATCACGCTAGTACGATATATGTTAAGTGATAGATTTTGTATCCAGGACCTATATTAAAACATGAATCACTCAATTATTCTGGCATTGTAGGTGTTAATCCGAAACTACTTTTTTGTTTTTAAATAATAAAATGCTGTTTATTTTGTCTGACAGGGCGGTGTTCAAATTCGAAGGCGCTCGCATCGTGTGCTCGGCACGCGGCTCGGACTTCACTGAGTTCCGCACACAGTTCTCGGACGACGAACGCGCTTTCGGATATCTAAGGTAAAAACTAAGTATGAAAATGTAAATGAAGCCTAAACTTAATCAACTAATAGTAAAGTTACGTCTGAAGTCTAATAAAGACTTCAGACGTAACTATTAAATTTTGAATAATGAAGTAATGAGCTAAAGATTAAAATATAAATTTATTAGTTATCGTGCAATGTTATTTAATAAAATAAATTATTATATTCTTCAATAGGTTGCAAATGGGCGACGAAATGTCGAAGCGCAAGAAGTTCATGTTTATGACGTGGGTGGGACCCAATGTGTCCGTCATCAATCGCGCTAAGATGTCCACCGATAAAGCTATCATCAAGGATATCATCTCGGTTAGTAACATTTTTTGTTTATTGTTGTAGGTTAAGACTGTAGGCTGTATATTTATAATTCCTTTGACTGACGTAACAATGTTAAAGAAAAAGCAATTAGCGCCATAAAGTCAAATTAGAATGCATGGTTTTAGATGGTATATTCCATGTTAGAGAAAACTTTCATGCCATTTTGTCCACGCTTAACATTGAAAGTAATAGGAAGATGAAATTTTAATAAAAACATTTTGTCACATTAACTACAAAATAAAACATATTGAATACATCTCATGCTGTTTAATAAATAAATAATAAATATTTCATAATAAAAATGATATCAAATGAAATCATACAAATATTTTCTGACATTAAATCCAACAGTTTGTGCTACAGCTGCAATGAAATCATAGCCAACAATACATTTATATTTTGCAGCATCTAAATCTATTTCCTTTCCTCCAGCAATCAGTTTCAGCTCAACTAGAGTTGCTATTTGTGCGAGCAAATTACTTGTGAGGCCAATCTTGTCTTCTAATATTGCATAGAATATTGCCAATAATCTGTCCAATGTGAATACTTTTGGCCCGAGCTGTGTGTTTAATTTCTCATTGATTTTTGCTTTTGCCTTCACTTGCTGCATTCTTTTCCGCTGCTTTCCATGATTTTTCATGAATAACCTTTTGTCTTCTTTAGGGGGGTTGTAGCTTGCTAAGTAAGCAGCTATTAGCAAATATTTAGCATAATAAGGCAGCTCAAAACTCTGTGCAAATGTTTTTGTCGATGTCAACTCTTCTTTGAGAATGTTTTCAAAGTTGAAACTGCCTGCATGCTCAGCGTTTTCCTTGCCTGGTGATGGGTTTTGCGGTTTTGAGTCACTGATACGGAGGTATAACAGTTCTAAGCTAGATTTCAAGATTGGTGATATGTGCCGCCAGAGTTTTGTTAAATCTTGAGCTTGTATTTCATTTCTTATAATGGGTTCACAATATTTTACGAAGTTGTTGCGCGCCATATGTTGAAGTTCGATTAAATCACGACACGGTCTATAGAATACACTCAGAAAAGCGTTTAGGAAGTTGGCAAACAATTCTGGCTTATCAAGCTCTGCCTTAATTTCATCTTCAACTTCATAATTACATAATAAATGATAAGTAAAAGATTTTTGTTTAAGGAATATGATTTTGAACAATTCCTCTTTACTATAATTAGGGAAGTATAGTTTTATAGGTTCGCGTACGCCCATTCTGAAGTAGAAGTTCTCGTATATCAAATGAGTGATAAATATGGTGCAAATGTTTAGGTTACAGAATTCCCGCAGCCTCAAAAACGACGATATTATGCTGTGGTCCATTGTGCGAAGCCTCTCTGCTCTATCGAACACGATAACAATGGGCTCGCGAGTATTTTCAATACGCTTTAGAGAATTGAATAGGTCCACCATTGTTTCGCATTTTATATTCTCGTCTTCCTCAAAAAGTTCACAAATTATACACTCATACATTATTTTGGGCGCATAACATTCCACACAGTCAATCTCGATGTGTTTAAAACCCAAATATTGAAGAACCGAGTTCACACACAAACTTTTTCCGGTAGCCATATTACCGCTTATAAAAATAGAACATGGGAGCGGTTCATCACCATCTCCAAGCAGTTCAAATAGTTCTTTCAACTGGCTGTCTCTACAGGGCACTGTAGCCTGTATATCTTCCATTTTTATATTATTTAAGTTCGGTATAAACAATAACCTCTTTTCGCGTCACATATTTGACAGTTGGCGGCAATGACTGAGGACGTTCCGTTCCGCGCGCTATATTTTTAAATTTAACGTTCGCGGTGCGGGCTTGCTACGTCGATGTGTTTTAAATATTGGTTTTTTTTTCATCAATATGGCTCGACTGTATTGTCTGCATACTTATTCTATTCAATTTTATGGTCTAACTCGTAGTATGTTTTTGAATTTTATTTTTAATGTGTGTTTTATGCTTCGTTTCAGAACTTTGCGGTGGAGCTTCAGCTGGAGAATCAATCTGAAATAGACATCGATCAATTCAAAGACGCCCTAAACAGGGCGGGCGGCGCTAACTACGGCACCGGAATTAGGGATTTATGAATTGCACAATAAATTACGTATATTTTTTTTACCACAATTCAATTTTAACTGAATATTGTCTCATTTCTTCGTACGCTAGCACAAATGAGACAGAGACCGAGACAGTTTTTGGTTAAAATATGGAATGCGGTATTTCGCGTTTTTATATCAGATCAGATCCAAAATTGACTATTGTTTTCTATATAAGTTGCATTTTTAAATACAATAAGTTTTAGTTGAAACATGTAGTCATTTTTTTATTTTTATACAGTAAAATAACTTATTTATTTCGTACGGAAATTGAGATTGGAATGATTTTTTATGTTTAAAATTCGATTTATTATAATTAAGAGGAATTCAATAATTTATTTTTAAATATATTGTGCAATTTAGTATTTCTCAATGTAATAATAATCATAAGATTTTTTACCAAAAATTTCTAGTAACTGTTGCCATGTAGAAGGCGTGAAAAGTGCATTTATTTTTTGTCCACGTGTATTTTGGAGGATACGTCGAAATTTTTAAATGTACCGTATACAAGAATAATTATATTATGAATTTTACGGGCTTTTTATACATTGACTAGTGTTATATTATCCAATAATTATAATCCGTAAACCGATCGAAATAAACAAATAACCGAAGATTACCAATAGATTTTTATTTCACCCCAAAATAATTTAAAACAAGGCATGGGTACACAACCAAAAGTGTTTGCGCTGAATAAAACATCATTAGTATACAAAACTTTATTTCCCAAAACGGTATGCACATTACACTGGTTAAAAATGCTCCAAAAGTTTACTAACAACGCTTCAAGTCCGTTAATGAAAAGGAAAAAACGTATTACAAAAATATTTATGGCATAATGATTTGGCGCTGACGAACACATTTTTAACTTAATGCTAAAAATATTCCATAAGTCTCATCTATTAGTCAGAATATCGATGTAAACTTCGTTAAATTAAGACGACATACGTAAAATATGATTACAACGTGTAGGCATTGATCAAAATGGAACATGACAAAGCTTCTTAAACTAGGATTTAAGAAATATGTTTGGTAAACAATTTGTCGCTATCTTCAGATCGACCCCGGAAATGTACCAATCAAAATCGAGTCGCAATGCTCACACTACTCTGATTGGTCAATTTCCGCAACGATCTCGCAATTTTACAATTTCTATTTATTCTTACACTTTGACAACTGTTTTTATAACTGACATAGGATCGATATCGACAATTTCTGAATTTGAACCTCAGTCGCCTTGAAACAACGAAATGAATCATAATACAAAAAGTATGGGAGTACGAGTTCTTTAAGACTATGGCTTCCAGGGATAATCTGTTGCTTAATTTTCCAATGTCGAGTAATAGGAAATATAAATAAAATTCGAATATTTATAAATAAAGTTATGGCAATCTAAACAGTATTATGACTTGTCTTCTTATATTCTGACTGACAGAGTTTCGACTACAAGTATTTTCACGGTAACTGATATTGTACATGGCTTTGATATATTGTACTTGTTTTTGTATACAGGGCCATTTTGACATTGAGTTAATAAATAAAACCACATACTCGTCTGTACCTCCAATAACATTGTGCCAAAAATCTATGAAATCCGAATATTTTCACAAAAAAATCCAGTTTTATACGTGTTTTACTTTTTATTATTTTGTAGTTTAGTGGGAATATGGCGAGTGTGTGAGTGTATTTCTGACTGAAAGTGTGATGATGCCGTTACGACGGATTCTCTTAGAGTAGTAGCAGTACGGCGTGTAAAATTAAAATTACTTTTGATTGATATTTATGTTCATTTTTTTTATTTACATCTACGAGTCGAATAACTTTTTGTTGTGTTATTTTCAAGAAGTTTGTGGTTCCATTTAGTAACACAATGTCAAAGTGGCTGTATACTTTCACTATACCACATTCAACAGAAAATATAATAAAATGTGCACAAATAGTACCTTCTTTAAAGTTATGTATTTTCTAACCTTAAAGCTATACCTACATTATTGAACATATTAAGTAATATTCACACAATATTTACCATATAGGAAGAGACAAAGTGAGACTGCGGTCAATACCTCTTATTACTAACTGGCAGAAATGGATACCACAAAGAATTATCATTTTTAAATGTCAATTCCATTACTACAAAAAGGTGATGATAGGCCAGCTGTTTATATCTTACTTCTTTCCCAATTTTTCTAACAGTTGAATAGGAAAATAGTCAACACTATCTATAAATTGATAGGTACATATATGTTTACATTAAATTTATGATTCGCTGAATACAGTATAGATGTCTCATTAGCCATTATTCCGTGTTTAAAACAACTAAGCTAATGATGAGATGCAATTTCCGAGAAACACCGATCTTCTCGAATATTCGAGTGTTCAAATGAAATATTTTTTTACACCATGATTTCGATATAAGTAATTTTTTATAAGAAATTGTTTATTTAGTTAGACAAGAACCTTTTTGCATCCCATCTTTTATGAACGAATATAACTAAGTTAGATTGACATAATTAATATTATGCTTAACATATATTAGTGTGGACAATGAGGTGTTATATCTGATTTCGCCAACTTCTCTTTATTTAAAGAACCCATAATTGCAGAGACATTTAGGCGATATTTTGTGGCATTAAGGCCAAATTCGTACTATACTGTTTATTATAATTTAGCAGATTTACTTTTAATTTCGGCTATGACTAGTTTTTAATAAGATAAAAATTATTCATATGATAAAGTACAACACTAATAAAAAATGACAGTTGTTAAGTTCTGAATTTTCCAATCAGGTTAGTCAGCGGGCCATATTCCGTCTAAGGAGTATATCCGTCTTGCAATTACGGGCATTCTAATCGATGAACAGCTTTCATAGCCGTATAGGTAAGAGAATCAATTCCATTTACCTATACGGCTATGAAAGCCGAGCTTTGATTAGGAAGACCTTAATTACAAAAGGACGAATACGCCATAAGAACTAAGGCCCACCTAAACACAATTCGATGGATAATATTTTCAAATGGGCGCAGTAGGAGTTAAAGTTGGCGAAAACAGATAAGTAGACTGATCAGACATTTATCAAACATCGGTAACTTTGAAATAGGCATTAAAGGAATCCGGTAACTTATATGAATTGAAGTCGACATTACCAGTCACACTGGATAAAATTTACGCCGATAGATGGCGTTAGTCTTAAGTAAAGTTACAACTACCCACATATTTTATTCCGGAGAAATAGGAATTAATTAATACACCAATTATTATTTGTCTAATTAACAACATTGAAATTATTATTGTATTTCATGAATATAATGTTTTCGTTACTATATATTTTAAGATTTCGATTGTTAACGCAAAAAATTCTACAGTATTAAATATTCCAAGATTGTATGATCTGTTGCGATACGAGTCAGTTTTCTCGCTCACACGATATCCTAAATCAGTTTTATATCTTTAAAATACTATTTATTAAGACTTATGATAATTGTATATAATATAGACACATATTATATAGACATTAACTACTTCATACGGTTTCGAGTAAGGATTACATAGTCTGAGACTGGTGGACATATTAGTTCATATTATCAGAGTAACATTATGACCAGATGTTCATTACTGTAGTCTAAAAGCAGAGGTGAATGAGGAAAGAAGTTGCTATCGATTGTAATTGCTAGAATGTTGTTAACCAAGATGTACCGAAGGCTGGCATAACTGAGTCGATTTGCGAGTGCCAATATCTCATCAATTGATATCTGGACCCCACTTTTCTCATCAGGTGTTGAGTTCTCATTGCTGGGTACTGCGACAGACACCAAGCTGCCGGGTTACATCTGAGTTGGGTTTTCCTTCACTAGTCCACTGAACTTACAGATCTGGTGATTCGCTGAGTGGTATATCCTCCGGAAGCGGGTCGAAATCGTACGGATCCTGATGCCTCAAACTACTCTGGATGGCGGCATTCCTGAGGCGCGTTAAGAATACAGCTCGTCTGTATGAGTCATGGTCGGGCACTTGATCGCCCAGGAGCTGTTCTATATCCGGTACCGTGGTCGGTATGGGTATGATGCGTGGATGGTGGTGCGGGTGTGGCGGGAAGGGCGGGTCGTAGGGGTGCGGGAACGGCGGGTCGTAGGGATGTGCGAACGGTGCTTCGAAGGGATGCGGCGGGAAAGGTGGGTCGAAGGGTTGCGGGGAGGGTGGGTCACGGCGGCGCGGGTAGGGCGGGTAGCGGTGGCGCGGGTAGGGTGGGTCGTAGGGGCGCGAGAAGGGCGGGTGTGGCGGGTGTGCGCGGCGCGGCGGCTCCGGGTCGTCGTGCGCGGGGTGGTGCGAGTGGCGCCGGCGGCTGGGGATGGAGCGCACGACGCGCCACAGCGGGGAGCGGGAGGCGGGCGCGGTCCGGCGTCAGGGCGCAGGCGCGGGGCACAGCGCGCGCAGCAGGGTGGCCTGGCAGCGGGACCCGAACAGCACCGACAGCAGGCTCACGCCGTAGCCCGTCGCGCGCTCGCCCTGCGCGCGGAGACAGAACATATTACAGCACTGAATTATCTCGAACGATCACTATGAAAATTACTATAGATTATTAAAACTTAGAGATTCCTTGACAAAAGATAGTCCTATAGAACCATATGTATGGTCTATGTTAGGGACTCCTTTTTCTGTAAATCGGGCCGTTATACGTTCCTATAAAACTATATGTTCATATATTTTATTAATTTAGAGGAAGTAAAAAACCCAAATATAAGAGGTTTACTAATTTTTGAATTTGAAATGACAGTAATTATACTTCATCCAACAATTAATTTTACTTTTGACAAATCGAGTACTATTCAACTAGTGATGTGCAATGCGTTACGGATTCGATTTTTTTCTAAAAATCGATAATTTGTGTTTAATTCAATACATTCATAAATTATGTTATTTTTACTCAACATTTTGGATTATTTTATAAAAACTTACCCAGGCGTTAAAATGGCTAGGTTTTATGTATTAAAATAAACTATTTATGTGAAGCACAATTATAAACATACTTTGTAAATATCAGAGCTGAAATATAAGTCGTTTCACTATTAAAACTTTTACTTGTTAATAACTAAAGGAATTCATAGGTGTGTTAATATCATAAGTAGAATAAACGGTTGGACGATATATAATCTGATAATAAATCAAGGGGATGAATTTAGATTTATATATTTTTAAGCCAACCTATGAGATCACTTACACAATGCGCAGGCGCCGCCATGTCAATGTGCAGCCACGAGCCGGGGAAGTCGAAGCCAAGGTGAGCCAAGATGAACAGTCCAGCGCAAGACGGCTGGGCGTTGTTGCGGTCCTAAAACACAGCACGGTGAAGGTAGACATGCAGTGTCAACCAAAAATGAACCACGAAATTACGATACCTTTAATGGTTGGGTTGGATGGGTTGTTGAGTCACAATAATTTATTGTTTTCACGTTAATATGGCGATTTTAATTTTTTTTAAATATGGGAATAGCAAAGTGATTCCATTGCATACGGTCGGTAGCAGAGTGGGTGGGAATTATCCACAATTATGCTCGCCTATTTGAATAAGATATTATACACTGGAGTATAAAGGAACATAATTGAAATACTTTTAGGTCATAACAGAATAACAATAGGCTAAGCAATACACACGGCGACGCTGTTCTTCATGTCGGCGACGCAGCTGGTGAACTCTGCGAAGTGCAGCTCGGGCGCGAAGGGCAGCGCGTGCGCGAGGTCGCCGGCGCGCAGCCCCGCGCGCACGCACAGCCGCTCCAGCCGCGCGCTGTTCGACACCACGCCCGCGTGGTACTTGCCCGTCGCCGTGCCCTGCGGACGTACACAAGGCCTGTTCCAACGGGTGCGGTCGTCGAGGCACATCTTGTGCGCTCGGTCTCTACACCGAATGCATGTCCATGTACAGAGAGACATTTTTCGTCCAGACGCCTCCCATGAAGACAAGCGGTCGAAGTAAAATTAAATTCTCGCTGATACAAAAAATCTACAGGTATATAACAGAAAAGTAGTATAATATGTCAACCATACGCATAACCGTTTAAAGTTTACAGTTAAGGATGAAAAAAAATATTTGCTAAGAGATTTGTTAAATGAACAACATTAAAAGAACCATTACAATTCTGAGCAACTGGACTTACAAATAGGATTTATACGGTCTAGACCAATCTCACTACAAGTATACATTAATTTTTTCCATGGATAAAAAGACTGAAAAGAAGAAAAATAGGAGACAGTGCCCCGTACCTGAGCGCCGGTGAGGGTGGCGATGTCTACAATGGTGTCCGCTTTGAGATCTCTGGACGCGTACACCACTCCGTCACTCAGTACTAAACGACCTGTACAAAGCATAAATGTGATTGTCTCTTATATCATAAACATTATGTACTTCTTGTCAGCCTAGTCTATTGTACATTCTTTATGATTTTTTGCATTAGATTCATAATAAAGAGGTTAAAATAAAGTAAATACATAATGTTAGGTCTGTAGCGCTGGCGCCACGCAATTGTCACTAATTCAAATTCGAGTAGTGTGGACATTTTTTATGGGCGGTTGTGATGTTTACTATCAGGCGAGCTACTTGCTCATCTAAGCAATATATTTGTTGATGAAAAATTTTACCAACACAAAATATATATTATTTTTACTTCATTGTCTTCATCAATAATGTAAATGGACACCTAGATCCCTGTTAAAAACATCACCCTGTATTTCACAGTTATCATAGCTCACCTTCGGCGTCAGTGTTGTTGATCTCCACTGTACGCCCTGAATACAGCTGGTGGATGTCATCAGGCCTGGTCACAAATATTATATTTACACATCAAATATTACGAACAACAGTTCTGTATGATTTCCTATATGAAGATTGATGAGTATTCGATACATTTTGTTACAACTGTTTATAAATAGCTTATATAACATATAGTAGTTGGGGGTAGGATATATTTTATATCCACCCGCATAGCAACCACTGTACATTGGGTGTTAAAACCCACCCACGCCCACGCAAGTGTGTCGCGTTCTGGGATCAGCCTGTGTATATCCGGTTCCAACAGACCGGTATAATTGTGTTAACTGCCGAGTAGTAATCTTCTTTCATCAGTCGACATTACATTGAAACTCACTGTGCCCGTATAAAAAATATAATATATAGAACCTAATATAGATAACAGCACAATCAAATTCATGTTAATAACATAAATAATAAACCCACAATGTTATCATCAAATTAGTTGTAGACAAAATGATTTGATGACTAAAGACATTGCAAACGGTATCCAAGTTGGCTGTTACCTGGTAGCGAGCGGCCCCACGGCGTTCTCGGCGAGGCACAGCACGGCGTGCAGGTTGATGCTGGGCTTGGCCTTCACGAACACGTAGAACGCGCCGAGCACCGCCGCCGCGCCGCCGCAGTCGCCCTTCATGCCCACCATCGACGTCTGCGGGAAGGGGACAGTTAAATAATAGATTCTACTCAAGATGGATGATTGCGAGAAGGTCCTCGTTAAAAACCTAGGTTAGTCTTCTACTGCGGCAACATATATAATATCGGACCTGTATTATATACTTTCCCACGGCTGGGCATGGGCCTCCTCTACTACTGAGGGATTAGGCCTTAGTGGTGCAGGCCTAGCGCAAATTGATAGACTTCACACACCCTCAAAATTCCTGTTAAAAACTTCTCAGGTATGCAAGGTTTCCTTACGATGTTTTCCTTCACCATTACAGCAAGCAATAATTCACAAAGAATACACACATATTTTTTAAGAACAGTCAGAGATTTCCCTTGTCTCTTGGGATTTGAACCTGCGGACATTCGTCTCGGCAGTCCGTTCCACAGACCACAACCAACTAGACTATCGCCGCATTTTTATTTACGTGTTGAAGTATTACTTTTTATAATATGAGAGTCACTTCACTCACCCTGGCCTTGATACTGAGACCGCCGGTGTCATAAACGATGCCCTTGCCGACCCAGGCCACTGTCTCGGTGGCGGCTGGGGCGGTGTACGACAGCACCACCAGCGCGGGGGGACACGAGGCGGCGCGACCCACCCCGTAAATACCTCCCATGCCGCGATTCTTCAGCTCTTCACCACGGATAATGGTTGGCTCCTGGATGTCTAGCTTCTTGGCGATGTCGCATGCTTCCTGAGGAGGGGAAGTTGATTTTAGATACTGGTAGGTTAGCTAGGCTAGGGCTCATGTCACAGATGAGGATCGCGATGTGTTAGCCTTATATTGCTAACACATCGCTATATTCTGCCAACCCTTTTGCTACTTTGTTTTACCTTATGTCTTGTATTCCTTAAGAATTTTATCCCTATTGTAAAATGTTCGTAGTTATAAAAATTATCTTAAGTGTTCTTGTTTAATCAGAAATAATAATAATTATTCTTATAAATTGTTTTGTATCATAAATGCAATTTTCTTTGCCTGTGTGATAAAGTATTATTTTTAATTAATGTTATCAATTTAAGAAGTATAAATATATTTTTCATATAGAATATCCATATTATGATTTATATTTTATAGTGATAGAAGTATTTTTTTATTTCAATACAGCTAAATAACTATATTACATGAAATAGAAAATTATATGTCATCTATAATATCGACAAATAATAAACTCCATACCTTGTCAGCTTTATTTAAGATAGGCAGATTTACCCTATAATATCATAGTATGCAATCTTTATAAAATGCTCGCCTGTATAGAATGTTAAGTAGTTTTCTCAGTAAGTCATTAATTTATAATCTTATGAGAAACAAATGATTCTTAAACCTAAACCTAAGTAACCTATACGACCTAACCCAGCTAAGAGGAAGGGAAAACAAAGATGATGAGTATATGACCAACATGTATAAACTTGTCAACGTTCATGATGTTGGCGGGCATGTCGGTGATCCTGGCGGCGAGGCGGGTCGCGTCCGCCACGTCCTGCAGCGTGGCCAGCTCCTCGCTCGACAGGGAGCTCTCGCACAGGATCGGGTCCAGCGAGCCGATGCACTCGTCCTCGGAGTCGCCGTCTAGATCAAAATGGGAGTTGTTGAAATGTATGATGTAATTGGAATTAGGGTCATGGAGCAGAGGTTCCCAAACTTTTTTTTCTCATAGACAACTTTGCTAGTTACGGTAGATCTATTTTTGTTTGATTTTAAGGTTTCGCAGAGAAAGTGCATTACAACTATTTCTCTGTGATAAAAGTTCCACTGTCTATTTTCCCGGGATAAAATTGTCTGTGTCCCTCCTAGGACGTCAAACTATATCCATACCAAAGTTCATCGAAATCTGTTCAATAATTATTGCATTTATCGATGTAGACAGAAGTGAGGGAACTTTGTGGAAATCAGTCTGTCAATGTAATGTACTATTATTAACCTAAACTGTACAAAAATCCGTTCAGTGTTTTTTGAGAAAATCGATCACATACAGATAGACAGATTTTGGGGACTTTGTTTTATAATCTTTATAGATTCAAGCGAATCCGCCTGGCTTCGTACTAATAGTACAGTATATATGCCTAAATGATTTTCTGTCATTGTGCCTCACTGCGCTTCATCGCTCGGCTAGAACAGTGTGCGATCGCGATCGGCGCCACAGTTTTAATTTGGCGATATATCCGAAGATATTAATTTAAATTGCACGGTGTTAAGGGCAATTAAAATGTGCATGAAATGATTTAATTAACTAACGTATTTAATTTGTAAGGATTAATATCTTATCCGTCTAAATAGCTTCCCAATTACGACAGTATTTGTGATCATTTTGATAACACTAAAATGGGTATAGTATACTATTCTTAAATTATATGTAAATATGCCATTGTAGACTTTTTCGTAGACTTCTGTAAGATGAACAATTCCATACTTTGTTTTATATAACTCAAAGGAATTAGTCAGTGTTTTTAATGAAAGCTCTCCGTCGAATTGATTTCTTCTGACATCTTCAACAATCGTCAATGTCAATCATATTTCCACCAAAAGAATTATGAATAATAAACATAAACCTTCCCTGTGAATCCCTACGTACATTGATGAAAGCGGTATTAAAATCCGTGCAGTAATTTTTAAGTTCTTTTAAGTTTATCGCATTTAAACACACGCGGCGGACTTTGTTTTATAACATTATATAAAGATAAAAAAAATATACACTACCTCGTCCATCATCCCTCACAAGATGCAACTCCACTGTAACAGTTCTGGCACGAGGCTCCGGGGCCGGCGCGAGCGGCGCTGCCCCGGACCTCGCCACATACTCCGGGAACGATCTCGCGATAGCAGCGACACTGGCCAGTACATCGCGCTTGCGGCACACCAGCACGATGAACTCGTCGCTGTGCCGCGGCGTGGCCCGCACCAGCTTGGCGAGCGCATGCGCGCGGGACGGGGCCGCGTGCCGGGAGCGCCGCGCCGGCAGAGACGCGATGGAGACCGCGCGCGGCCACACCTCTACAGCCTCCCCCGGTGTCGCCACCACGCATGATATGCCGCGCTTCCACGCCTTAACAATGTAATAATTACTTTATACCTTATTTCCTCCAATAGATTTGAGGAAGCAGGATAAAAAACTCAAGACAAATCATATATAAAATATAGGTAGATAAGTGTTTCGATGCCATTTTGTTATGAAATTAGGACAGATGGAAAAAACTGCGCCACATACATTAATGGATAAACTGACGGAACTAAGTCAGCTAATTTTATTTTTAGAAATTATCAGCAAATTTAAAATGTGATACTGGTTTTATTTTACATTTATTGGCAATTAGCATATTAAACTGGGTTATTAGTCTGCAATATTTGATTTGAATGCTGAATCTCATTTCAAGTAGATTGTAAAAAAAGATAAACTGCTTAATGTTACTTTAAAAATTACCTCTTCAGTAACATGTGGTTCCAGCTTGCGTCTCACATCACTCCAGCTCAGCTGGCTTAGGTGGAATGTCTGCCCCACAAACAGCACAGGGCACTGCTCAGGGTCTGATGAGGTCAGACCCGAGCGGAACTTTATTGTCACCGACGCACTGGTCATGGTGCGAACTAGGACAGAATTTGTTTATTTATTATTTGTTGGTTATTTAATTATGGTACTTATTGTATGTTATTTAGGGTATGTTTTACAATGTGTAAGTAAAGGTTATACTTGTTGTATGTTATTTATAGTATGTCTCACAATATCTAAGTAAATGTTATTCAGTTAATATATAAGGATGTTTTGCTGAACACTTTTTTGGGAGCTTGATTTTTGTATTTTATCAACTTATATATTTGACAATCTGTGTTTACTCTGACCATACAAAAAAGATCCATGGAATAATGTACAAAAATAAGTTAATTCATAGAGATATAGTCAGAAAATAAGAAGAGTATGTGAATGCAATTTAACCTTTAAGGACTTCCAGAATTATAGAAAATAAATGTGCTTCACATCATAATATGTGACAAAGAACAAAGAATCAATTTAAAATGCCTTATGCAAAAAACGCTATATTCTGATGGTTGATCACATTCAGTAACATATTTAATTTCCAAGGGTACACCTTGAGATATGAATAGGGAACTAGAATTATCGGAGTTTGTATCTGCATGTTTTGATAGTAAATGGTGTTTCCATTCCCAAGCAACTGGTATATATTTTTCAATAGAAAATCACACAAATTAGTTGCTTAGGAAGAGAATTTAGGAAATATTGCATAGATCCTAGACATTATGTTAATGTTTGGTTCCAATAAGATGAGTGCAAGTGGTTTAGTAATATTTTGTATTAACTAAAACAGAATAATTTCTCTTACTATTTTTACCAAAAATAGGTGAGATTTATGATTTTTTTTCTACATCATAGGGCAAGACGACATCTACCCTCCAAAAATCAATAATTGATAGTAATAATAAATTAACTGCAATTGAATGCAGTATTACCTATATATTCGTACGTAGCATATTAATTATAACCTATGTTCTAATTATACGCGTACAATATTAATATTGCACATCTATAAATACACAAAGAAATATGAATGCAAATATGGGTAATCTGTGCATAGCCGGGGTCGTATAAATGTTACACACGCACTAAAAGTCTTTAATAACAACATATCGCTTATATAACACTAAAACATGACAATACGCTTAGCAAACAAATAACAAAAACCGAGTTAATCAGGCAGCCACTAGCCAGCGCTAAGTTCAAATTTCACTCACCGGTTTTTCACAGTTGCTGTCCTTAAATCACTTTTATTAACCGTTTAAACACATGAATAATGATTTTACTTTATGATTATTCATATAAGATTGAACATTGAACAGATATAAAAGTTTGTTTATTTTATAAGGAGAAAGCGCTCGCTCTCCTGCAACTTGCCAAATCATTGACTGACGGTGCGTTCGGAAATTTGTTGTTAAAAAATTAAAAGTAAAGATAATTTTTTGCCGATATCAATAAAAATATTATAAACAATATTTTATTTATCAGTTTTATAGTATAAATAGAGGTGTAGAAGGTTTATTTTTCAAAAAACGCTTTTAATTATTTTGATTCATTAATATTCAATATGAAATGGTGTAACTTGTAACTGATTTCAAAACGTTTGATTTATAGATTTTCAAATGAATCTAGGTATCATACAGTGATATAAGTACTTACCTAGTCTTATAACCGGGCCGATGACCGGAGCCCGGGTATAATCGATAGAGCACCCCAACCAGGTTATAATGTATAGATCTAGGTAAGGATATGCAATAACGTAGTTACAGCTTTAAAAGTCACGGCTGTACCTCTCCTCGAAGTAGTAAACAAAGATGCAACGGGCGCTGGTACTTACACACATTTTCTAGCTGTTTTTATCATCGTATTTACTAGAATAAGTTATGGATGTTGAGATTGAGGTGGTATGAATGTTGAGTTTCGTTAGATTCATAAAATATATAGGTAAATTTGTCATTTCATGGAATTGGTTTAGCAATTACGTTAGTATTATTAATTTTTCAAAAGTAGTTAACGTGTAGTCGTACGCTCGCTAGCCTTGTGGATGTTCATACGGGATCACACAAAGCAACCATCTTACTTGTTAGCCCTTATTTATTTAGAAAAAGCTGTGCTATGGATGTCGAGAGCATTTGCTCGCACTGTATGTTGTAATTTACGCACAATTGTATGGATATGACGGATATACGAATGTCTGCTGATTAAAATCCTAAGAGCACACACCTCAGACTTTTCTAATAATTATATGTGTATTCTTTGCGAGTTATCGCTTGATTTCATTGTGAAGGAAAACATCGTGAGGAACCTTAATACCTGAGAAGTTCTTTATAGGAATTTTGAGGGTGTGTGAAGTCTACCAATCCGCACTAGGCCAGCGTAATGGACTAAGCCCTAATGCCTCTCAGCAATAAAGAAAGCCCGTGCCCAGCAGTGGGGCAGTATATACGGGGCCGATATTATTACAGTACGGATAAATAAAACAACACATAGGTAATCGAATTTTCCTTTAATAATTTGTCATTTATTAGCTAGGGAATAAAATCACATATAACAAAGTGTCAGCGGTACATCCACGTCGCCATTAATGGAAGCTTTATACAAAACATGTGTTATTATGATACCGGCTTGCAGTGCGGACCTTAAATCTTAGAGAGGAGACCATTTAAGGCATAGTAGGACCCAGGCAGGTCGTATGACAGGAAATAAATATTTTGTTAATATTAAAATGAAATTGGCGTGATAATAAATTGTTGTTTCAAACAAGCCTTTTAAATGGTGACCCCTGTATAGTTTTAACATTGTCCGTAGCAGAATTTATAATTCTAATCGTGAGCTAATAAGTATTTGTACTGAATGATTTATGGAAGCCATTTTAAAAATATGACGTAATATTACAATTATACCATATCTAAACATATAAAACTGCATGATTACAATCAATAATAATATCTTATGTGAGAGATCGTTAAATAGAGATACAGCACTTTTTTCCATATCGACGTACAATCACGTCCAATCGAAACTATTGACGTGTAAAGACGTCATGCAAAAGTCGTTGTTATAGGAAATTGCTTTTACATATTATATTGTCTTTTGATGAACATATGGAATGAGCTACTTGAAAACGACTTGATCCATTTTAATAAAAAATTGTTGACGGACATATTTAAGAAGAGTGTTATTTGTCTTTTACATGTTGTATTTAAATAAATTATATCTTAGTAATGTGCAATATCAATTAGCAGTGTTACTAACATTACTATTATAGAAACGTAAATCTGCAAAGGCACTTACTGCATTACATGATGCTTACACACGAAAACACGACGAAACCAAACAATCCAAATGTAGACGATCACAGAAAAATAATGGTAAAGGCAAGTGGCGTCAGCAAATGCGATTATAAATTTAATTGCCTGCGTAATACCAAAGTGAAGGTCCTTTTGTATTTTTTAAATTAAAATACTATTTTATTAAAACTGTTAATTAGTGAGAATAAAAACAATCCACCAGAATTGATCAAACTGATTTTGATAGTTGGTTTATGTAACAATATTTGCCTATACAAATAAAGAAAATATTTCTCACATTGATCGACGCCAAAAACATTTACCGTCATCAGTTATTTTAAAACATTAGCGGTAGTCATTCTAAACGTGATACTTTTAAGGTTTCTGCTTTCACATTAGGAATACCATTTTTAGAAAATGTAGTCGAAACAAAATGTCTTATTTTTACAATTATAATGAAGAAAGGACATCATTTCACATAAACTTTCCACCGGCTCTTTTTACTATTATAAAATAGTTTAGCACAAACAAATAGTATCACGTTTAGGACAACATCATTATCATCTAAATATTAAACATTTTGTCGATTATTAAATACAAAGTTAAACAATCACCTACGCGCCGTAACATACAGAAAGATTTTTATATACTATAAACATTCAACTAATTTAAGTACGTTTTAAAATACTATTGTTGCAATAAATTGCAAGTTAAGAGAACCGAAACGCGAGCCTGTTTCACGCGATTCACACTTAAAGCACCTCATGCAGTATATCTGTGTCACAGTGGCGAAGGGTGACGTTTTCTAAAAGGGAACAACATATACGTAAAAGACTTTCCCGCCCTCACACACACTACTACAACTCTTGTTAGCCAGGATAAGCACGGGCGCGAATTTTATGACACCGAGCAGTGAAGTGCGGCGAGTCTTAGGGAAAAGTAATTTATATTTATCTTGCAACGAAATTAATCAAATAGAAAGATTGGGAGGAGTTGGAAATATTAACTGTGCCTTCATAGCAAAGCGGGAGGCTAAATAATGAGCTAAAAAGGCATTTTAACCTCAATTATAGGGAAGTTTACAACTAGATAAGCCAGTTGTAAAGCACCACGGATAAAAATTAAAAGAAAAGGTAACAACATATAGGTACTACTGATATGCGTAAATACGGTCTACAAATAGTTCTAATGATAATAAAATTTTAGGAAAATTACGAAAGGGAAACCGGCAGGAATCGGGACCCTTCGCCACTGATGTGACATTAGTTGCTTTTCTTAATAACACTTTTATGTAGTCCATACTCAATGGTTTATTTGCCAAGCCACAACCAGCTGCAGTAAATGGCTGTCAACAGCCAACTCTTATGCCTTTCCTTCTGCTACGATGATTTTTTTACCACGTTTACAGATATTACGGGGTAAAAATTTTATCTTTTCATGGCAGTGATCTGACAGTAAGTACAGTGCATTCCAAAAGTCAAACCAATATCAAATCTCGACAATTTCTAAAATAAAGAGCCATAATGTTAGTCCGCCAAAAAGTAGCTATTTTTAAACGGATTCAAAATTTCAAATCGCCATTTAACTTTTATATCCCTATTAATAGTCATCTTTTATACACTAAAATAAACTTGGAGTTCATTTGACTTTAGATAACGAGAAAATCATAATTTCGATTGAAGTTATGATGATATTATTAAGCATTTTGAAGTTTCGAATTTGTTCAGCTACTTTTATGGCTGACTGCACGTCCACTCACTCACAATAATATCTCGCCGAAATGGAACCGCATGTCTTTTAACCATGTCCATACACTACAAATACCAAAGTAAAAGCTTATCGTTCGAAACCACTCGATCGTACCGCGCGTGAAACAAACTCATAAGCACCTAATTTTATAATTAAACGTTACCTAGCCACCCTAATCCTTTATTCACTAGCCGTTTTAACACATTTTTAATACTATGTTAAAATTGAAATATCGAAATAAATAAAATAATACTAGAATAGTGTAAGTAGACGCTCTGAGGTTTGTATCTGTGTGTTTGTCGGCCATTTTTTGTTTTATGTTTAATAATTGCTGTTAAAAATAAAAGACTATTGTATAAATCGATGGGAAAAGACAATTTGTGACCAATATCAACAAATGACGACTGAAAATGATTGACGTATATGAACGTCATTTTGATTTTTATTTTAAATAAATTAAAATAATTTGTGATACAACGAACCTGGCCGACATTCAGAGAGCGATAACAATAAACTAAACAACTGGCAAGTACAGTTTGATAGTCACGCACGTATTACAATTAGTAACAGTTAAACATTTACAACAATTTTTTTATACACAGAAACGTCATTTATTGTCATTATTTAATAATGGCGTCGGTTCTACGTGTTATTTGTCGTTATTTTATAATACATAGACAAAAAAAAATGTCTTAGTACATCTTTTTCCATTAACAGCTTTTTAAAACTGACAAATCAACATTTCTTCTTTTTTGTGGTATTAATAAAAAAAAATGAATAAAAGCAATAATAGGGGACCGGACAGGTATTACCAAAAAATCTGAAATTCAGTTTAAAGTAAAGTTTGTAATATTAAAAATATTATCTCATATTTGATTTTGTAAAAGAGTTGTGATTTGTATTTTTAAATCAATAAATAAAATACAATAATTATAATATTTTTAGTCTATTCTTTACGGCAAATGAAACACTAATCACGGCGCAACGTCACACGAGACGAAATGACGTAATGTAGCGTTTGCGCGGGAATTATAGCTATTTAACATTTAGGCATGGTTTTATGTACTTTTTAAGCTTTATTTGTGCAAAATACTATTTTTCTTGGCTATTTATATCCACAATGATCAATTTAAAACACCTTCTGAAAATTTGTCCGGTCCCCTATTCCGATATCATAAACAAACACTTTTTTTTATTAATAACTCAAAATTAAAATACCAACAAACAACACGAGATATCCGATAATTTTTACAATTGAATGAACAACAATACGATGAGACAGTGCGTTGTGAACAAAAAAAAAAACAACCAAATACTCGTACCTTACACCAAAATATACATAGGAAGCCATTCACAACCAAACTGATGATCATAAACCAACAACGCCTGTCCAGCTCCAGCCAAGGTGGAGGGGCCGGAGAGAGATGGGGGGGAGGAATGGTTAATGTTAAAAACATATTGCTTATGACTTCCTATACACGATCCTGATCGTATTCTATTCAATCCCAAGAATAAGCCAATCAAAATTATTTATTTCTAAGTATATAAAAAACCTTCGTTCTGATTGGTCTATTTTTGCGATCGATAAAAAAAATCGGATCATTTATTGGAGACGACAGTTAGTTTTGTCTATTGGTCCAAGAATATTAAAGTCCATATTAGTATACATTTGCCAATAATAATCACCAGTTTAATTGTGAACGAATAAAACGCTTTTGTGGTATAAAATTTGTTTACTTTAGGAATAGAGGCAAATTATTTTAACCTAATCAGATGTCGCCTGAAAAGATTGTGGACTTTACACTATTTTATATGGGTAAAGTAACTCCACTGCACCTGATGGTAAGCGGAGTGGGGTCCAGCGTCGACTGACGAGGGATGATTACCCGACGCCAGTCGACACAAATGTGACGGCCTGTTTGAAATTTTATCTGTGATTTCGTTCGTACATGTGTCATTACTATTAATTTATTAAAACATGAATTTAGTCACTATATCTTAGCGCCATCTTGGTAGCTAAATCTGGTTACCCACATTGTAACAGGAAATATTGTCGGTATACATTTTCCATTGACCATTATAATATACCACAAAGCGTACTATTAAATACAAAATCATTATATACAAACATACACGCCTACGTGGTTAACTAACAACAACATCGATTAATATTATTTATGTAGAAAACGTATTTTACAATAGTTAAGCACCATAGGCTTGGCTAGGACATTCGAAAGGCTAGATTCTAGTTGAATTAATACCAAGACTTAGGTATCATAATTTTATTAGCCTTTAGAAATTACCCTCGAAAATTTAGCTTAAATTTCTCAAAAAACCTTTTCTTGATTTAATAAAACATTAACTTTACAGTATTATTTAAAAAAAAAAATGCAAAGTTATGTTTAGTTAAAACACAAATATACTCGATCAGCTGTAAATCAAAACCCGCTGTCTTGCCTCTTAATAAGGTTTAAACTAGGAAACCGGTGATGTTTTTGACAGCTATTTAAGCAATTCTTAACCATCTCTTAACGCTAAAACAAGTTTATAAGTAAGACTATTTGGATCCACAACTAAGCCAGGTCAATATAAATTAAATTAAGCCTAGAGGTTTCAATTGCTCCACTGAATCTGGTTGTTGACGTAGTTAGTTTCCATATCGATGACTCCTAAGTAAACTATCGTATTTGCAAAAGTAGCGATATTTACTTTTAAGCGTTTCGTTATCTATGTACTTTTTATTACCAAACCCATTTAAATCAAAAGTTAATAAACGAAAAAAAGCTTCATTAAAAATCATTTACTAATTTTTTTAATGGGTTTTGTAGTACCTAGATAGAGAAACGTTAAAATGGTGAATATCGATATTTTTTCAGACACGATAGTTTACTCAGGAGCCATCTATATAGTCGAGACTGAACTAAGTCCGTATCGATATTTAGTACAGTAATTAGTATAGGCTTTAGTGTCTTATCGTTTTTTTTCTTTTATTTTAAATTACTCCAGGTATGATTTATGTTTAGTGTGAGAGCGTAATAAACGTATTTTAGTTCTTTCTTTCTCTATTTTTTTAACTGAATTTAGTCTAGAATCTAGATTTAGCCCGATTCCTAGCCACGCCTACGCCAAGCATATCCGAGATAAGATTTGCGTTACAAAGCGAACAATTGAATTCTTAACACTAATTCATAACAGCCCATTAACCGTCTTCATACTCGCTCTTAAATAATGTAATATATGAAGTAAAATACGGATAGTTAAACGACGGATAAAGAATCTTGATCGATATTTCCGGATTGTGGAAATGGATCAATCAGAAAGTTAATTGCAACATTCCCATAATAGTTTTGATTGGGTTATCTTTTGACTAATCTGGAGATAGCGATCGAGATTGTTTATCGGCCATAACTCGACCGGTCTGAAGTCAATCACAGTACGTGCTATCTGTAGCCTGCAATTTTTGGAACCAGCTAATTGTCAATTTACTTTATGATTTCTTATATTTACTTGAATGTTTGGCATTAATACATAACTGATTTTTAGTCTACCCCGTGACCATGTCGGTTGCATGTTATTAATGTAGGAAGAAAATTTAAACAAATTATTGCGAAAAAATCTCTTATGTAATTTTATTTTAATTCACTTTAATCGCCTTTGTTTTCTGTAACTACTAAATAGCGAAAAAAAAATAGCTGTTATGTGACTCGTGACAGACTTCATCTCGGTCGATAGCGTGTTGTAATAAAAATAAACTGGTCCAATAATAGTACTATTACGATGTTTATTAAAAAAATTTAAGCGATATTTAAAATCCGGTAAAACAAAAACCATTCTGAGAGTTACATGAGAATCGTAACATCGGTATAAATTATTCTAATTTGTGACAATATTCCCTCGATTTCTCTATAAACAAGGTAAAATCTTAAAAACGTAGCTTAAAACATTCCGTTTTTTTTTTCAATCGATTTATACATAATCGATTTAAAAATCGTTTTGGCTGCGATACTCATATCAATAGTGGTTGGGCACCACGTAGAAATGTCTTTTACAATCATACCCGTATGAGAATTTGAAGAGTTTTCACTCGTACACACAGATAATTGACAAGATTTATGGAAATTCGACATTACACGCATTACAACATACAATACGGGAATCGAACACAATATCGCACTGTTTAATCCGAGTCTATTGAAACGACTGACCAATATGTTAGTATCGGTATTACATTTATTAGTATCGCCATTTAAAACAATAAAAGATTTCATGATTTTGCTTCACAATAAATTAAAAAATAAAAAAAAAACAAATAAATAATATGCCCAAAAAGCTTACACAATTCTGACCGAACACATAAAAATTTTGTAGATATAAACTACAATTTGCCTATCTCAAATCACCCCGATTCAATATTATATGGGAATCCAATTTTGACATTATTCTTTGGGCAGTACACGAGTTGCCGAATTTATCTCCTTTAATATATTGAATAGAACTTCCCCGCGCTTTCTTAGCGCTTATTCAAAACTCGGTTACCCCAGAATTAAATATGAAAAAATGCCATTAAAAAAATCCCAATAAGACTTTGTCGATATATGACTTAGTATTATAGGTCGATAACTCTAAGCTGGCTCGTACAGAATACTCACACTGATACAAATTAACATTTAAAAAAAACATATATGACCTCGTTACCATGCAGGCTGCAGTCTTCGAGAGAAAATTATGATATAAAAACCGCGATTAAATAGGCAAAAAAAAATTAATAATTTTGAAACATTATAATTGAAGGGACAAGGATATATGTCAACAAAATGTCACGCTATATGTTTTTGTTGATGTGTGAGTGATGCGTCGTCATGGCAACCGATAAGTTCATTTCGACACATGCACAGCTTGTAAATGTGTTGTACGAGCCAGCTTTCGGTAATCGATCTATATTATGTAGGGCGTTGTCATATATTTATACATTTCATTTAAGACACGACTTTCAAAGTAATAAATATGTTAAAATATGGATTTAAATTTCGGCCAAAAATAAAATTACGTAAAGTAATTTTCACATATCAACAAAAAAGACGTATCAAGTACCAAATATAAAAAAAAAACAAAACAAAAAAGTATGGAAAACGTTCACAGCCACGCAAAAAAGTTTTCATAAAAAAAAACATAGTTTGAAATACTTTGATAACAATAAGTGTTTTTTTCGTTATTTTTTTAACCGATCAGGTCAATTTCAGACCTGAACCGTTTAAGTACATTAAATAAATAAAAAAAAAAACACAAGAACCCAAAAAAAGATTGCATTAATAGAACCGTTACTCTCAGTGTTGCCACACTACATATCCTTGCCAGAGTTAATAAATAATTTGTGAACGTCCGACGCGACGGCCCGGCGGCTGTTAGTTTATTGTAAAGCTATATAATAAGCTGTAAGCGACACAACCAACTAGCAGAGAACCTCGTACTGCGGTATACGCTGGAAGAAAAAAACAAAATTAAAACAATTGTGTTAAATAAAAATCTCAAGCCAGGTAACACTTTGTGTTGATTTTTCTAACCATGATTATGTAGGTTGCATAATTATTTAATACGTAACGGGTTTTAAAACGAATAAGACCCTTTCTAAACAAAATATAAAACTATATAAATCTGACTTGGAAAAAAGGCAGAAATATATTATAACTTATTTAAGTTCAAGAGATTTTGTAAATTATTCCTGTGCAAGATTTTGGCTTAATAAGTATCGTACCTGATGGTTAATAAGAATCAAGACAAGACTATGGGCTTTTAAATGAATAATGTGTATTGTCTATGGTGGTGGTGGTACGTACGTGCAGCAGCAGGCGCGGTCACCAGATGCGCGGCGCGGCGAGGTGCGGGAACCCGCTGTCGCGCGCGCGCCAGTACTCGCCCGTGAACACCCACGTCTCCTCGCCACCCTCCATCGATTTACTGCACACAAACAAATTCATTATACATCCTGCTCGAAGGACCCAACTTGATAATACATCAGTCATAGGAAGCCCACTGTTTGATATAGACCTTCCCCAAAGATTTCCAAACTAAACTGTTAGAAGTGGTCAGAATTTATCAACAATCACATACATCCTGCTCGAAGGACCAAGTTTCAATTCGTTGTTATAACAAAAAAAGCTCCAGTTCGTGCCTCAGCTGCTCGGCCGCCTCCACGTCGCCCTCCTCCAGGGCGCGCTGGTCCGGCCTGGGGGTGGGGGTACAGTAGATATAGGTAGTACTGACCGGAACCAGGCGGGCGTGTGGTCGGGCGAGTCGCGTCGCCTCTCGCGCTGCGCCTGCTCCAGCTCGTGCTTCAGCTGCTCGGCCGCCTCCACGTCGCCCTCCTCCAGGGCGCGCTGGTCCGGCCTGGGGGTGGGGGTACAGTAGATATAGGTAGTACTGACCGGAACCAGGCGGGCGTGTGGTCGGGCGAGTCGCGTCGCCTCTCGCGCTGCGCCTGCTCCAGCTCGTGCTTCAGCTGCTCGGCCGCCTCCACGTCGCCCTCCTCCAGGGCGCGCTGGTCCGGCCTGGGGTGGGGGTACAGTAGATATAGGTAGTACTGACCGGAACCAGGCGGGCGTGTGGTCGGGCGAGTCGCGTCGCCTCTCGCGCTGCGCCTGCTACAGCTCGTGCTTCAGCTGCTCGGCAGCCTCCACGTCGCCCTCCTCCAGGGCGCGCTGGTCCGGCCTGGGGGTGGGGGTACAGTAGATATAGGTAGTACTGACCGGAACCAGGCGGGCGTGTGGTCGGGCGAGTCGCGTCGCCTCTCGCGCTGCGCCTGCTCCAGCTCGTGCTTCAGCTGCTCGGCCGCCTCCACGTCGCCCTCCTCCAGGGCGCGCTGGTCCGGCCTGGGGTGGGGGTACAGTAGATATAGGTAGTACTGACCGGAACCAGGCGGGCGTGTGGTCGGGCGAGTCGCGTCGCCTCTCGCGCTGCGCCTGCTCCAGCTCGTGCTTCAGCTGCTCGGCCGCCTCCACGTCGCCCTCCTCCAGGGCGCGCTGGTCCGGCCTGGGGGTGGGGGTACAGTAGATATAGGTAGTACTGACCGGAACCAGGCGGGCGTGTGGTCGGGCGAGTCGCGTCGCCTCTCGCGCTGCGCCTGCTCCAGCTCGTGCTTCAGCTGCTCGGCCGCCTCCACGTCGCCCTCCTCCAGGGCGCGCTGGTCCGGCCTGGGGTGGGGGTACAGTAGATATAGGTAGTACTGACCGGAACCAGGCGGGCGTGTGGTCGGGCGAGTCGCGTCGCCTCTCGCGCTGCGCCTGCTCCAGCTCGTGCTTCAGCTGCTCGGCCGCCTCCACGTCGCCCTCCTCCAGGGCGCGCTGGTCCGGCCTGGGGGTGGTGTACACGAGACATAGGTAGTACTGACCGGAACCAGGCGGGCGTGTGGTCGGGCGAGTCGCGTCGCCTCTCGCGCTGCGCCTGCTCCAGCTCGTGCTTCAGCTGCTCGGCCGCCTCCACGTCGCCCTCCTCCAGGGCGCGCTGGTCCGGCCTGGGGGTACAGAGGACAGTCATGATACATTCAAATTAATCTATTTTACGGTTTTTATATTATAATTTTCTCCCAGCGTTTCTACAAAGACAAGTAGCAATATCTACCGACATTTTACAATATTTTTTTTTTTATATTTTGTGTTGGTGGTCCGATCTACGCAGACTGAACTCACAGTGTCTTGAAGTCTGGCAGCCAACCAGACTGACTTTTTGGACGACCAATACCTCAGTCCGATCGGTGACCACGAAGGCTGTAAGGTCTTTGAAACGTCGGGAGAAAATTATAATATAAAAACCGCGACAAAATCCGTAAAATAGTTTTATTTTAATGTACTGTCACATTTTCATATCACGCGTTACTTTATTTAATTTAGTATCTACGCAGAATCGACTAACTCACCTGAGCCTGGTATCGGTGTGGGGCAGCACCTCCCTCATGCCGGGCTCCATCTCGTTGAGCTCCATCGCGAACCGCGTGAACCCGTAGTACAACTCGTGTTCGGGCGGCATCGCGCCTGAGGGAAACATAATTATAATATTTTTTTTTTTTTTATACAATGACTCTCCTTTTAAATGTTTTCATAAATATGTAGACATTATAGTAAAAAAAAAAAATCATATTTTGAAAAATATATTTTACTTGATACACAAAAATCAACATGTAATATGACTACTTCTTGTATTTCTCTCCCACTCTCTATCCACCCTTTTTTTTTTGATTTCGCGGAGAAAGTGCCTTATTACTATCGCCCAGCCTTCGTGGGGGGCGACTGAGCGGTTATGCTGGGGCAACCGTGCCTTACGGCCCGGCGTTGAGCCGCCCGGATTTGATGGTGACCTTCGGGCGACCGCCGGGCCGAGTCCCTAGCCCTATATACAACTTAACCTATGCACGGCCTACTAGCCAAAACTCCGCGGTGGCCCCCTTCGGCGCATTTGGGACGGCTGCGGGCTTCCTCTGACGTTGAAGTGTCTAAGTCTGCGACCGCAGCCGCCCCTGCGCGGTGCCGCCTTGCGGCCCGTCCACTAGGGAGGGGAGGGGGGGCCCAGAAGCCCCCGCGCAGCGAAGGACGCCCTCGGCGTTTACGGCAGCGTGACGCCAACTGCACACTGCCGTCCACTCTCTATCCACCTACCTACCCTTTCGCTCTATGCCTATATTTACGAATTTTACCATGTATTTTATTCACTCACCTGGCCTCCACAAACACCTGGCAGCAGGCGGGTCTCCAGCGTACAGCGCCTCGGACCAGCGTCCCGTAATGCGCAGTCGATTCCCGGTGCTGCCCTCCGTGACGAACCCGCGCACCTCGTGCCGGCTGCTCGACCATGAGCTTGCCTGGAACAAACGCGAACATATACCTAGACAGTAGACACCACACGTGCAATATGTGATATGTGTATGTCGAACACTTTAATCCCCTTATTCATAGACTTTGTTTATCTAAGCTCTATCTTTACTATAATAACATGTCTGTTTCTCAGTGCTAACGGCAGCCTTCGCAGTGCGTACACATAGGGCCGTTGTGATTGGCTAATATTGAGATACAACTTGAATCTAGTTGGCTTTTAGATAAACAAAGCTGAACAAACAGCAAGCTGCCAGATAAACAAAGCTAAGTAACAGACTTGTTATTATAGCAATGCTCTGTCCTTAGATAAATAACGTCTAGGAATACGGAGGTAAGAGTGTGACACAGCGTGTAGTTGATAGCATGATTTGATTCGGTTTAGTTTTTTTAATATTGATTCGATATAATCGATATCGATTTTTGTTGACTAGACCCACCTTGATATAGTTGACAGTGTGACATCCCCAGATTGCAGAAACGATTCGGCTTAGTTTTTTAATATCGATTCAATATAATAGATATCGATTTTTGTTGACTAGACCCACCTTGATAAAGTTGAGCTTGCACGTGATATCGGTGCCGTGGCACACGATGTGCATGTCCCCATACTGATCCACCCAGCGCTGACCTCCGAACAGGTTGTGCACGCATGTCGTCACCTGAAAATCACGAACACAGGTAAATAAATGTTCTAGAATCTAGATATAGTAAAATGGGGTTAAATGGACAGCGTTGGAGGAAGGTCTATGTACGGTGCAACCATACAAATATGCGCTCTTAGCATTTTATTCTATTACCGCAAATATCGATACTTCTAGCTTCAGTTCGCGTACTGCTGAGCAACAAGCCGCGCGTGCTCATATCAAGCAATTATCAATAAACAACCAGTCTCATTAAATCATTAACATTTTATCGTGTTAAGTTTATATCAATAAACTGTCGATCATTTATATCGAGTGTTGTTCTTTATCATAACATCATCAAAACAAACTATAAAGTGTGTGGTGCTGAACCTAGACCGTACATCCTTTTGGTCCTTCGAGCCGGATAGCAGATCATTAGCAGACAGTATTAAACGAAATATCGTGTCAGTAATAAACGAAACAGATTAATACCAAACAATGGTCGTTTGAAAATAAAAATATTCTGTGCCATATATTGGTACACATTACGTAAACATTTCCCCTCTCCTCACCTTATTCCAGCTGTAATGATCTCCGGTGGTCGTGAGCCGCACGTGTACTCTGCCCGTCGGCTGGAACTCCATGGACTTGCCCCAGAACTTGGTCTTGATGCGCGCCTCCTGCCAGAAGCACCAGCGCGAAGACTCAGCGTGACACGCCGAGATTGGGGGGTGGTGAGATACCTGGGGGGAAAAAGGATAAAAAATAAAGTTGGGATGTTGAATTGTTTAATGTTTTAAATAATGAGTAATATTTTAATTAACTGCTTTTTATAATGAAGGAGATTTTTAAAGTAAAAATAAAGCATTGACATTTTTAATGTGATCAATATAGGAACACATTAACAATGCAACTAGATAAAAAAAAATATTTTTTTTACAATAATAGTGTTTGTTGGAGCATACAGATCATTTCGTTCGCGCAGAGATGTCCTAGTATGTTTTGAGTTGGGGGTGTCGTGGGTAAAGGGATTGATTCAAGTGCTTTCCCCGAAGCTATTTATGGTAGTGTGCGTGTGCGGGTGCACTCATGTCGTTTACGTATACTATATTTTTTTATATGCGCACGGCAAAGTTACCCCACAACACCTGATGGTAAGATCCCTCTATAGTTGACAAATTATGCCAGCTTGTTGGAACCGGATATACATAGGTTGATCCCGGAATGCGACCTAATTACGTGGGCCACTATGGCGGGTTTAAAACCTCGTGTACGGTCGCTAGCCGGGCGGGTGTACCTGCTCGGCGAGGAAGCGGAAGTTCCTGTCGTCGCGCACGCACTCGTAGGTCTCGGCGAGCAGCGGGTTGAAGGGCTTGGAGGCGGCGCGGTGCGCGGCGGCGGCGTACGCGCTCACCGCGAACGCCGCCACTAGCGCCATGCGCTCCGCCGCGCCGCCGCACGCCGCCGCCGCGTCCAGCAGCGACGAGTACTCCAGCTCCTCGCACAGCCGCTGCCACACATCACACATGCTTACTACACTACTACACCACACGGCTGCCATTCAATTTATATTTCATCAAATAAAATGATTCGATAATCATTTATGTTTAGGCGAACGTTACACTTTAAAATAAAACTATTTTTCGGATTTTATCGCAGTTTTTATAATATTATAACCGGGTATTCAGTTACTATATGTTTATTAGAGTAAAAGTGGGCACATACAATACGCATCACAACAATATTTGGCAAGTACATAGGGTTTGCGCGCGAGTCGCCGTGGCTAGCGACGTGAACGCACGCACGAGAGCCCCGCTCGACTGGCGCGGGCCGGCCGGCGGCCGCGGCAGGGCGTCGTGGGGGAAGCGTTGGCGGAGTGCGGGGTGAAGGCGCGCTCGCGACGTACCTACTAGCGGCCGCGCGTGCGCGTGTACCTACCTACCTACCTAGTTACTATGTTATAATTTTGTTCCGACGTTTGCGTTTATGACAAAGGGGAGGGGTGGGGCGGGGGGGTTACTCAAATGTCGCCCACACGAAAAATCAAAATTACAATATCTACCTACATTTTAGAATTATACTATTTTTCTAAATTTTTAGCTGTTAATTCGCATAAACATAAAAAGTCCCTGACTGCCAATTGAGAAACGGCTACAGTCAACACTTTAAAGAGTAACTAATGGACTTGAAATAAATTCTATTTTTGTGAATACATTTTTGAGAGCTCATCAATAAGGAAGTGAAAACCAGTCCTGGATTTGTAAATAGGCCGTATAGGCCGCGAGCCGAGGCCTATGGGCGGCAGCCTCTTAGGGGCGGCAGATTTCAGAGAACGCTCACTCGATTTAATTAAACTTTCGTTTATTTAACTTTAGTGCCTTCCATAATACAAACAAATGGAAAATTATTAAGTATTTTAGAAACCTATATAGTACATACATACATAAAACCAAAGATGTTTTTATAACATAGATACGTTGTCCGAGCTCAATACTGGCAAGACGAAAGCAAGGTAATTGCCCGACATTCACTTAGTCAACCTCCAACCACTGTCGCGGCTAGTCGGCTTACTAACTTTTTGTATTTTTATAAATAAAATGCCTACCTGTGTTTTTAGACGATGTACAAATTCTAAAAAAAAACGCATCATTTCATACGTTAGTAATAAGTATACACTGTATGTAACTTATTTTTTAATTAATAAATGCATTTTATTCGACTGTCATGGCGACGGGGCGGTCGACGCTCGGGTCCACTCGGGCCCCTTCGGGCTCACTCGGGCTGCATCAATGTGACTATAGTAAATACTGGGCTATTTTTAAGTGCAATTTTGTTAGCCTATGACGCGTCTATTTGTAAAACATCAATACGCCACTTAAAAAGCTACCAAAATCTTCTACATCTTACCTGCAGCATGTTCAACGGCTCGTTGATGGTGACCGGCATAGATATCTGCGACAGGTCCTTGCCGATGTTCTTGTACAGCAAGTTCCAGAGACTGGGACCTCCCGGCGTGGGCCGGACGGAGGGCAGGCGTGTGCGACGCGACCACCCGCCCCCCGCGCGGGAGTCCGTGCCGTTCGCGTTGAGACGTAGGGTTTCTTGTTCTGCCGATAACACTGTAGAGAATTTAAAAGCTTATTCGTTTTTTATTATAATGCCAACATTAAGATTCATTCCTTAATATGTAGTATATAATAAGGTTATATTCCCGTGACACACGTAATGTCATGTAGCTGTCATGTTTGCCGGCAAACATTCCGCTGGTAAATGGGTTAATCAACTGTACAAGATAATTATAGTTATTTCTAGTTGCGAATGTGACTGACCGTCGGAGTTATCGGAGCTGGCCGAGCCCTCCTCGCTGCTGAGGGAGCCCGCCTCCGACGACGAGTCGCCGTCCAGCTCGATCACGCCGGCCTGGGGGATGAGGACAATCGTTATTACTACAACTGTAATACAAATAATCTGTCTTGCAAGTTAGCATCACGCCATTATGTTTTAAGGGATGTCAGAAGTGTATCACATCAAATTTCGGCAGTTAGGTCGCATATAATAGAATACGAGCCTATTGACATTTAAAGAACACATTTCTATACTCCCACACATACGCACACGCATGGCCGCACGCACGCACTCATACACACACACACATGCGAACATTTTACCCTCGAAGGAAGCACCCACTTTTCGTCATGTGTTTCTCGTTCCATAAAGTGATTGAAGAGCGAGATTATTGCCATATAAGGCATAAATTTTATTTAAGGCTTCATATTTACCCGCCCTGGAGATTGAACTCGAGAATTCAGTATTGCAAATGTATCATTCAAATTAAGCCACCAAGACACTTTCCGATGCTCCAATATGACGGAATCTTACCTCGTCAGCGGCGATGACCTCGTCTCGCTTAATGTCGTCCTCGTGCTGCTCCGCGTCGAAGAACTCCGAGGCGGACACGCACGACGAGCTGTAGCTGAGCGACTGTTGGAACTGCCTCGCCTGCTGCAGGGATCAGGGTTCGATTATATTAGTAATATGGAGTAATATGTTTGTTTTAGGACATGGATATTTGTTCTAATTAATTTGTTCTTATTAAAAGCTTTTGAATTACTGTATTTTGTGTTAATCATTTGAATTAATTACATTCTATATCCGTTTATTGCGAATATGTATATTTAAATATATTCTTTGACAACATAATATGGCGGTTTTTAAAATGTAGCGTTTTTCGAACAAGTTCATTACAGACTTCAAACGCAAGTAAGAAGCAGTAACCCTGAAGGGTAAGCACGTACGCACGTAACGCAATTTTTGAAGATTTTAATCTCCTCCTACATGTAACGCGCTGTAACATTTTCCTGTACGCCCCCCCTCCTTCAAAACTTATATAATTCTAAAGTGTAATTTTTTTTTGTAATATTCACAAATATTTTACGCGAAATATCGGAAAGTCGCTAAAATACATTTGTTACTGTTTTAAAATAAAAAAAAAAAAACAATGTTACATAACGCTTTGTACGAGATCCCCTTCCGCCCCTGTAACGCATCGTAACGTTTTACAAGACCCCCTCCCCCCAAATTGCGTTACGTCATACTTGAACGGCCTCTTATCCTGCGCCGGGCGCGAGCGCGAGCGCGGCCACGTCGGCGAGGTCGGAGGCGAGGTGGATGCGCGACAGGCGCGCCCGCAGCTCTGCGCACAACACTTCGCGACTCATTATATACATGTAGTGCACTCACCGCGTCGGCGCCGGGCGCGAGCGCGAGCGCGGCCACGTCGGCGAGGTCGGAGGCGAGGTGGATGCGCGACAGGCGCGCCCGCAGCTCTGCGCACAACACTTCGCGACTCATTATATACATGTAGTGCACTCACCGCGTCGGCGCCGGGCGCGAGCGCGAGCGCGGCCACGTCGGCGAGGTCGGAGGCGAGGTGGATGCGCGACAGGCGCGCCCGCAGCTCTGCGCACAACACTTCGCGACTCATTATATACATGTAGTGCACTCACCGCGTCGGCGCCGGGCGCGAGCGCGAGCGCGGCCACGTCGGCGAGGTCGGAGGCGAGGTGGATGCGCGACAGGCGCGCCCGCAGCTCTGCGCACAACACTTCGCGACTCATTATATACATGTAGTGCACTCACCGCGTCGGCGCCGGGCGCGAGCGCGAGCGCGGCCACGTCGGCGAGGTCGGAGGCGAGGTGGATGCGCGACAGGCGCGCCCGCAGCTCTGCGCACAACACTTCGCGACTCATTATATACATGTAGTGCACTCACCGCGTCGGCGCCGGGCGCGAGCGCGAGCGCGGCCACGTCGGCGAGGTCGGAGGCGAGGTGGATGCGCGACAGGCGCGCCCGCAGCTCTGCGCACAACACTTCGCGACTCATTATATACATGTAGTGCACTCACCGCGTCGGCGCCGGGCGCGAGCGCGAGCGCGGCCACGTCGGCGAGGTCGGAGGCGAGGTGGATGCGCGACAGGCGCGCCCGCAGCTCTGCGCACAACACTTCGCGACTCATTATATACATGTAGTGCACTCACCGCGTCGGCGCCGGGCGCGAGCGCGAGCGCGGCCACGTCGGCGAGGTCGGAGGCGAGGTGGATGCGCGACAGGCGCGCCCGCAGCTCTGCGCACAACACTTCGCGACTCATTATATACATGTAGTGCACTCACCGCGTCGGCGCCGGGCGCGAGCGCGAGCGCGGCCACGTCGGCGAGGTCGGAGGCGAGGTGGATGCGCGACAGGCGCGCCCGCAGCTCTGCGCACAACACTTCGCGACTCATTATATACATGTAGTGCACTCACCGCGTCGGCGCCGGGCGCGAGCGCGAGCGCGGCCACGTCGGCGAGGTCGGAGGCGAGGTGGATGCGCGACAGGCGCGCCCGCAGCTCTGCGCACAACACTTCGCGACTCATTATATACATGTAGTGCACTCACCGCGTCGGCGCCGGGCGCGAGCGCGAGCGCGGCCACGTCGGCGAGGTCGGAGGCGAGGTGGATGCGCGACAGGCGCGCCCGCAGCTCTGCGCACAACACTTCGCGACTCATTATATACATGTAGTGCACTCACCGCGTCGGCGCCGGGCGCGAGCGCGAGCGCGGCCACGTCGGCGAGGTCGGAGGCGAGGTGGATGCGCGACAGGCGCGCCCGCAGCTCTGCGCACAACACTTCGCGACTCATTATATACATGTAGTGCACTCACCGCGTCGGCGCCGGGCGCGAGCGCGAGCGCGGCCACGTCGGCGAGGTCGGAGGCGAGGTGGATGCGCGACAGGCGCGCCCGCAGCTCTGCGCACAACACTTCGCGACTCATTATATACATGTAGTGCACTCACCGCGTCGGCGCCGGGCGCGAGCGCGAGCGCGGCCACGTCGGCGAGGTCGGAGGCGAGGTGGATGCGCGACAGGCGCGCCCGCAGCTCTGCGCACAACACTTCGCGACTCATTATATACATGTAGTGCACTCACCGCGTCGGCGCCGGGCGCGAGCGCGAGCGCGGCCACGTCGGCGAGGTCGGAGGCGAGGTGGATGCGCGACAGGCGCGCCCGCAGCTCTGCGCACAACACTTCGCGACTCATTATATACATGTAGTGCACTCACCGCGTCGGCGCCGGGCGCGAGCGCGAGCGCGGCCACGTCGGCGAGGTCGGAGGCGAGGTGGATGCGCGACAGGCGCGCCCGCAGCTCTGCGCACAACACTTCGCGACTCATTATATACATGTAGTGCACTCACCGCGTCGGCGCCGGGCGCGAGCGCGAGCGCGGCCACGTCGGCGAGGTCGGAGGCGAGGTGGATGCGCGACAGGCGCGCCCGCAGCTCTGCGCACAACACTTCGCGACTCATTATATACATGTAGTGCACTCACCGCGTCGGCGCCGGGCGCGAGCGCGAGCGCGGCCACGTCGGCGAGGTCGGAGGCGAGGTGGATGCGCGACAGGCGCGCCCGCAGCTCTGCGCACAACACTTCGCGACTCATTATATACATGTAGTGCACTCACCGCGTCGGCGCCGGGCGCGAGCGCGAGCGCGGCCACGTCGGCGAGGTCGGAGGCGAGGTGGATGCGCGACAGGCGCGCCCGCAGCTCTGCGCACAACACTTCGCGACTCATTATATACATGTAGTGCACTCACCGCGTCGGCGCCGGGCGCGAGCGCGAGCGCGGCCACGTCGGCGAGGTCGGAGGCGAGGTGGATGCGCGACAGGCGCGCCCGCAGCTCTGCGCACAACACTTCGCGACTCATTATATACGCACGCACACGCCACTCACTAGCTTATTTAGTACCATAGTAACTTTTGCTCGCGGCTTTGCCTGCGTGAAGCAGTTTTCCGGAATAATAATCCCGTTATATAATTTCCTGGGATAGAAAGTAGTCTCTTCCAACGGTTTCAAATACTTTATCTTATTCGAGGTTCAAACTCAAGACTTCAATACGGTTTTTATCTGGTCACTTACCATCAGGTGCAGAGGAATCTTTTTACCATATAAAAACACTCATCTACAAAGTCTCCTTTTCTGTCCTGTTGTATATATATTTTCTCAAAATCTACGGAACGGATTTTAATGAAATTTGGTATGGAGATAATTTAAGACCCTGGGAAGGCTACTTGTTATCCCGGGAAAATATATATGCAGGACTTTTCTCCCAAAAAACTCCTTCCACACGGGCGAAGCCGCGAGTAAAAGATAGCAATAAATATTTATAAAGTTAAATCGGTTCTCACCAGAATTCTGCTGTAAAGCGGACGTGAGGTTCGTCCTCAGGGCGGCCATGACGGATCCGCCGGGCGTGCCGGTCGAGTCCGCCGCCTCCATCGCCGCGCGGAGTCGGCCTCGCTCGCACACCTGTAAAGCAAAACCGGCAATGGATAACAAAACCAAGCCTTAGACCTAGGAGATGCCGGATAAAGTAATATCATAAAAACGTTAAAAAAATCAGAGGCTGTAGATAAGATGACTATTTATGATCGTTTGCGCTAACGTTATGTATAAAAATACGTAATACACCTTTTTGTTAGTGTCAACGATTCTAGAAAGTTGTTTTTTTTTTTTTTTTTTTTTTTCTAATTCACAGTTTATTGCACTCCACAATCATTTTATACATAAGATGTTACATTTTAATACACTTGACATAATCGTGGACCCTGTCGGGCACAGCAAAGTTTCAAGAGAGAGAGAAACTATACAATTAACTACTTTTTTTTTACTGTTTTGTACATATACGGTTCCAGATGTAAATTGGATTTTTTTAAATATGGACATCGCATTATCAAATCTGCATTATAAAAGGAATATTTTTATTTCTTCAGCGCACGACCACACTTCGATGTGGAATCTAACATGTGCCTAAGTTTATTTATTTACGAACTATAATAAAGTAAATTCACAAAGATTAAATACAAGAATTTTATTTTATATCAGGCAACAAATTAAAGTTTAAAAAGAAATTACATCAAAGTACAAAGCCTGAAAACATATTTTTTATTAGAGTTTTACATACCAAAGTCGCAACAATGCTTTTCAAACTGGCCAGCAAATCTTTCGCGAGTACAGTGAAGTCTTCTCTGAGCTGGTGGTCGGGGGTCAGGCTCGAGATGGAAGCAGGGCCGGCGGTGGGGCCCAGGGCCTCCGCGCCGGGCAACGACTGGGGGCGAGCCGCCGCACATGCTACAAAAAAAATAACATTTAAAAAATTTTACAAAAAAAAATGGCATCCTATACAAACTCAATTTAGAATCAAGGCACATGCGTATAAACATATTTTATAGAATATTTGGCATATAATTTTGGGTAAGATATTTTTTTGATCCCATTTTGAGCAAATTGCACAGTGCAATGTGACGTGTTTATTTTGTAAGAAAAATTAGGTCAAATCTGAGTATAGGATACAAGATTATACGTCACAATAATGAAAGCACTGCGCGTTTTGTGCAATAAGTTTAAATGATATCAGAGAGGGCTGCAAGTCATATTTACAAATTGAACAAATATTCGAACCCAAAACTTTCAGAGTTGACCTTCATTTTTACCATTTTAAATGCATAAACCTATCACGAAACTAAATGGCTTTATTTCCATACATATTTTATACTGTAAGCTTATCAATAACGTGCAATAGATTTCAAAATGGTTTATGGTACAGTGGTACGATTGTGATTATAAAAACATACAATCTAAAGGCTGTGTTGTGATGGTACTCAAGATAGATTGGGGAGGTCGACCCCCCACTATAAATTATTTCATTTAATATACTTTTTTTTTTGTAATTTTATATCTTATGTTCCGAGCCTAGAACTTTATTGAAACAGCACATTGGGTGTTGTATATTGAATAAATATATATTCTTACAGTATATGGATATCAGATGATGTTAATTCAAATTGTACTGACTGAAATTGTTGTAAATTTAAATACTACGTTATTAGTATATACTATTTAACAAAAAGCTAGTGAAATTCTTGATCTAAATGACAATTACAGCTATATTTCAACATGATTTACTCATTAAAGTACAAAGTATCACAAAACCAACTCACATTGCGGGTCTCCGTAATCTCTTAATATTTCCACAATATATTGGCAAATGATTTTTGCTGTCGGTACAAAAATTCCACCACTGTCGCTTGACATTTCGAATACTTATTTCTACTTGATTTATTCCTCAAAGCACTTGAAATGGTCAATTTATTTAATCACTTTTTTCACCTAAGAATCTACTTATTGGATCTATGCATTCATGTTCTTGTAAGAAATATTTTAAATTTTCACTTAATAAGAACATGGAAGTTGATCTAAACAAAACATCATCAAAATGATAACATGACAAATGGAATATTTAGAAAAACACAACAGCATATAACACACTCGATTCTCCCTTGAATTGACTAACACAATCTGTTTGTCTTCCTATTTTGCCTCAAAATAAGTCATCGAAAAACTTCTTTAAACAGTACAAAGAATTATTACTTTCAAAAAACTTTCTTCCATTAAGCCGATACTCTGATGTAACGATCCAATTTGAACTAAGATTACACTGAACGATATTCAGATCACGCTTATCAGTGATAACGCCACCGAGATTACAATCAAGGCCTATTGTACACGTAGATTCATCTATCTCAATCTTCCATAATAAAACCCATGTTAGTTCGGATATTGATCTAAGACGATGCAACATATTTCGTATAATTTTGAACCCTATTTGAAGAAATTTACGCATATTCGTCACACACATAAATCCGTATAAATAGCTATTTCTAATTAGGGTCATTATTGGATATTGACAATTAACTTGTCAGTGGTTTGTGTGCGAGCAGTTATTTTTATTTCAGTTATTAATAACGATGCTACCGTATGTACATTTCCCATTAAACAACTGGGGCCTTATTCTCTATCCCGCACGTTATTTTAACAGTGCGTAACAAGCACGTAACACAACGCATCATGTTTAGGACTATAGAAATTTGGCTTACAGAATACCATTCCACGCACATTTCTCGAAGATAACATGACACGGCCGCGTTACGCGTTTACACTATCATACAGAAGGGCCCTGGAGTTCTGTAATGATTCTTTATGTTTACGTGAATGTTAGTCATTGAAATAAAACTATTTTGCGGATTTTATATAATAATTTTCTTTAGAATTTTCGAAGACTTTGCAGCCTTCGTGGTCACGGGCGAAACGTCGGGACAAAATATGTTTATACAAACCGCAAAACAGTTTTATTTCAACTGGAATTATATTATTATTGAATGAGAAAAAACTTGATATTACTCTATATATTCAAATCGCATAATTTTTTTTTTTTAAATCTATATTATATCAATAAGTTTGCATACTAATCGAATCATTGAACTTAAACCGAACAATTTAGACAAATTTTCATAAAAAATAGGTAATTATTACATTTTAAATTCTATTTATAAAATCTTATCCTAACCATGAAGGAATGACGCAAGCGCACAAACACCTACCTCTCTCATGCACAGTAACCAAGCGCCGTAGCATGTCGTGAGCTCTGTACATACGTGAATATGACGAGGATGAAAAAGGGGAATTTAAACAAAAATAAAAGCAGTCTTACGAACTAAAGTAGAGGCCAGAAATGTCGAAAGAAACGCTGGAAGGGAAAACCATAAGAATTTATTAGACACCATTTAGATTTTTATGAATGTTTATTGTGTTTTTATAAAGCAATTATAAGTGTATTAGACCCCCCATTATAAAAAACTGAATTCGACCCTGTACATAATTTTTATATTAATAAAAAGCTGACTCTCAAATTTATCTGCAGTGGTTTTATTGAAATATTTAAATAGAATTAATTTCAATTACTACAAATTACATTAGCAACATTCTCCATCCCGCTCGCTCATACAAGAGCGACAGAGACAGTACAGTGTGTTGTAGGTAGTCACACATGCTTGTATATCATAGTCCATAGCAACTATCTACGCCATGACATGCCTGAATGGTGCTGTGAAGTCTGCCCGTGAGCCATGCTCGCCACTTACCAATCTCGTAGAATCCTTGTAATGGCATACATTTTAAAATTTGTCGTTAAACCCTAATATTGTTAAAACGAAATGAAACTTATACATCAAGACCCTGATAAAAATATGGTTTTCAATGAAAATAAAACTTTATTAAACACAAATAAATTAATAAACAATGATTTGAAACGATATGTACAATTGGGATGGGTCCGTTTTGGTTACAGGATGGGAATTGGGATTCCTAGAAACAAATAACATTTAGTTAGACATTTTGAACCCAAGAGTATACATGTGCACGGTGAAATTCTAAAAAGACTGTATGTTCTTGGGTTCGGAAACATATAGTTGGTATGCACAATCAAATTTATTTATTATATGCGTTATATTCGTGATCGGTTCCTGCTTTTGTAGACTGTAGTGTCCATTTCGCTTCTTATTTTTAAATACTAGGTTATGTAAGTGTTCCTGCAGGGTTGTGGACGCGTAGAGAAATTTAAAATTCATTAAAAATCTATTTTGCGAGCTATGACTCAACTGTCTGAAACAACAATAAAAAAACCGCTTGTATGTTTTATAGTATATACCTTAAAAGGATTTTGAAAAGAGCAACATCAAAGTCTCTTGTGAGAACTGCTTTCCGAACTAGCATTAGAGTTAATATTGACGGAATCTAAATAATGTAATATTTTATCTGTAATATATTATTGAAATTCTTAAATAATTTGCCATCACCATGTGTATGTCTTACTTTCCTTTTTTTTTTTTTTTTTTCGCGGAGAAAGTGCCTTATGACTACCGCCCAGCCTTCATGGGGGGCGACTGAGCGGTTATGTTGGGGTCACCGTGCCTTACGACCCGGCGTTGCGCCGCCCGGATTTGATGTCAGCCTTCGGGCGACCGCCGGGCCGAGTCCCTAACCTATGTACAACGCACGGCATACCAACTAAAACTCCGCGGTGGCCCTCTTCGGCGCATTAGGGACGGCTGCAGGCTTCCACTGACGTTTGTCTAAGACTACAACTGCAGCCGCCCCTGCGCGGTGCCGCCTAGTGCGGCCCGTCTCCTATTGTGGGGGGGCTCAGAAGCCCCGCGCACCGAAGGACGCCCTCGGCGTCTACGGCAGCATGAGGCCTACTGCACACTGCCGTCCATCCCGGGGGTCAACCGAAAATTGTGCAAGAGCGCACAAAAATGCACTAGGGCGGACAGCCCCCTGCTGCCCGCCGACGACCCCCATCGTTATCTTACTTTCCTAACTCAACCATAGATAACTTATTATTACTATCACCATTATGCTTGCACGCGACACGATTTCCAACTAAACTTGACTGTGCACCCGACAGTCGACAACGAAAGCATGACGTTATCACAACTAACACTGAACGTGATACCAGCATGTAGTTGACTCACCGATGGGCAGCGAGGCGGCCGAGTTGGGCACGGAGGACGCGCCTCCGCCCGGCGACGGCGGCGCTGTGAGGGCCGACAGGGCCTGCGGAGGGATTTCGTATTAATTCAAGTTTTTACGAGCTAATTCAAAAACTCCTAGATGTTTTGCAAATACGCATTAAAAAGTGATTAAGGCAGATTTTATTAAAATCTCGGTATGTAATGGTTTGGCATAATTATATTGATGGGTGGATGATAAATATTTGCTACAAGCTGAAGAGTTTGTTTCTAATTTAAATACGCTAATCTCAGGATCTTTTTTTAATAATTATTTTGAATGAAGAGACGAGCTTGCCGTTCGTGGTAAGCGATACGACCGCCCATAAACAATAGAAACACCAACAGCTTGATTTACAGAGTATTGTTTGGTATTCTACTGCGCTCGCCATCCTGAGACATGAGATTTTAAGTCTTATTATTTCGGTAGTTACACTGCCTACAATGTCCTAAACCAATTTTGATTTAATTTTCCTAATAGTAAACTATATTACTCCTTAGTGCTATAAGCTACTTAATAAACCGGAAAAAAAATTACACGCGACCAGATCCTTAGACAAAGCTAGTCCTTTTATATTTATGACACCTATAACATCGATTACTATCAACAAAAAAAGTAATTTTTTTATATTTCCCTAACCATGTGCGAGCTGGACGGGTCGACGTGCGGCGGCGCGAGCTCCACGGACGCGCACTTGCTGTTGGACTTCTTCTTGCGCAGCCCGAACTTGCGCCGGTCCTTCTTCACGTTCGGCGACGCGCCCTCCAGCGACACCTGGCGGACAGGCATTGCAAACTTGGTATATTGATACAAAAATAACATACGTAGGTGAGATTGGGTGTTTTGAAATATGAAAAAATTTTGGTCCTTCGAGCCCGATATAATGACATCGATTTGATAGAATTATTATTAAAATAAATGCAAACTGTGTTAATGTATATGATTGACATAAATTCATGCATTTCACAATTATTACTAGGTTCCAATAGATTATTTTAAATATCACTAATATACTACTAATAATATGCATACTAACATAAAAATTTACAGATCATAATTTCAATAGACGTTACAATATTTTTCTTCTTTATTAATACAGTTCTTTTCTACGTTATATCAAAGGACATCGACTTCAACTTTCGCTATACAATTCATCTGAAAACAATATAATATTTTAAACATACTGATATTATATTGCTATACGAATATTTTAAATCAATAATAAATGACTCATTTTTTTATAATTTATAATATCCTAATAATTTGTATTTTAAACTTTTATTTGGAAATTAAATAATAATGTGGAATTATTTCGACCTGATTATCTATTTATTACATTTATACAAATTGATCCAATATTTAATATATTTACATGAAGACACTTTAAACCACAGAAAAACATTAATTCCTTTTAAATAACCTTTGAAAAACTCAAACAAGAAAACAAGTCATGTAATGTTACTTATCATTGAGATATTTTTTTAGTAAACTTCATAATCTGAGCCTGATTTTGATCATAAAATCTTTAGTAAACAAACTAACGTCAGTGTCATGGTGCACTTGCTGCTGCAACTCCAGCGCATCAAGCAACCGCTGCAACTGCTGGATCGACAGCTGCGCCTGGCCCAGCTCGCGCGACGCATTCTCCAGGGGACCGCCGGACTCTGGGAGGAGAAAAATGTGTTAAATTATGCGTTATACTTATAGGAAACTTTAGTGTGGTCATTTAAGGGCTTACTCTTGGTTTCTGTACGTAAAAATTGCAAAAGAATGGTTATTTTTATTTTTTATTCAATTGAATCTATCACCTAAGAAATATTGATTTTCAAACACGGTATAATGAAAAAGTTTTAATTTCACCCGGATCTACAAATAGAAAGTCTAATAAAAATGTATTACATTGTAACAAATAACAATACGTTGGTGGAACCACTCACATATCCATACATCGCTGTAAAAGCAAGCGAATTGGGAACAACAAGTGCGGACTTTCACCACAAACATGCGCAAGAGGTGATGACGAAACGTACAGAGGAAAACAGTACGGCGAAGTGGCAAGCGCACCTGCATTTGTCTCGAAATGAATGTAGTCACCGGCGCTTTTTTTTAACATGATTTTACGTTTGTTTGCCTGACAAGGGTCGGCTTATTCAAACACAATTGATTTTCAGGTGAGTGCTTTAGGCGATCGCAACCCTTGAAAATTAAGCGACCATGTTGAGGGCAACTTAACGGGTGACGAACCTCGGCTCACGACGGTCACTGGGAGAGGATGAGACATCAACAACGATGAGCGTACTAGACACTCTATCCATTACCGTATTCGTCGGCACGCGGGTCCAAATTATAAGGGTCGAGCAAGAGGATAGGGGGGGGGGGGGACTACGCGGCGACGACGAAACTGCGGACTTGTGCAGTGTTGGAGTTTCAATAACTCGTTTTTTCGGCGAATGGCCAGTGTTATAATCCTGTGGGTGGGTTAGAATTGAATGCCGCCATCTCCATTTAGCGTAGTTGAATGGAATCACCGCGCGCGAAGACGCGCATATCTATAGTGTACAAGCCGGTTCGCTATAGACACGAGCGAGGATAGACTACTGCCCGCTCTCTCATTGGTGGAATTTTAGTTGATTAAGCGTTTATAGGTTTGCTTCTTGGCAAACGTAGCGTGGGACGCACTCTGGCCAGATGGCGGGATGACTTACACAAGAGGGCCGGCAACGACTGGATGCATAAAGCTGTAGACCGGGCTATGTAGTGTAACTTGGGAGAGGCCTATATCCAGCAGTGGACTGCAACGGGCTGATGATGATGATGAAGCATTTATATAAATATAGGCTACTTTGATCAATATACATCACTATTAATCTGGACTTCGTGTTTAATTCATCTCTGCTGGTCGCAACATTTTTAACAACTGATTAGATGTTTTTAATATTATACTATTCCTTTACACTTAAAAAAGCGACTGAAAGCTTAGTGCATCTAGCAACAAGTCACCAAAATGAACCTAGAAATACAATACTATTTGTATACCCATGCAATTATATCAACCAAGCTTTAATTGTTAGAAGCAAGGCAATTAACGAATTCAAAGTATCAAAAACTAAAATAAAATATGAGGAGGAATTGATACTTGAAATGGATATATCTCTTGCAAATGTTAGTAAGGATTATGATTTTTTTTTAATATTCTAAAGTATTAGCACCCAATTTTTTCGAAACTCAATTTTATAAACTGAGAACCCAGATCCATTACGTTCTATTTATTTTAATAGACATAAAAAAAATTGATAATTTTTTTGTAGCCCCTTTACCCTCGTAGAGCTAATTTTTGCTCAATTAGAACAAATAGCTCACCAGATGTGGCATAGAGTAGAGGGTTAATTATAGAGTGATTATCAGATCATTCAAAATAAAGGCGACCACAGACTATAAATACCTGTGGGTTATCTCTCCACTCCACTCTATACATACACAATCTAGTGCCCTACATTCCTTGGACCCCGGTTAATAATTCCAATATCCATAGTACCATACCTATAATCCAGCTGGCAAGTCGTCCGCCTGGCGTGCCAGAGACGAACTGCGGGCCCCGGATAGGCGGCGACGTGGGGCTTATCAGCCCTATGGAAAACAACGTGTGGGCTACCGTGCTGCTTGGGCGGTATGATCTCCCTACTTTTTGGGTTCAGTCATTTTGAATTGTAATGTTTATATTTGATATTTTGAGTCTTATTGCATGTTGCAGAAATAGGGTATCAGTTCGACTTGAGAGGAAAATTTGTAGGTTTAAATTAGATAAGGAAAGATGAATTGAAAATTTTAAATTTAGTATCTAATAAAAAATTACCGTTTTGTAGTTTGATACAGTGGATACTGCTTGACATTTATATCTAACTATATTCTACCAAATTACCGTTTCTTGGTCAAACACAGCTGCGTAAAGGGCGACAAAGGGTGTATGTTTTTTTTGAACTATTGACAGAAGTATGACAAAATAAATAAAATAAAGTATTTATAGTGATTGAAGAATCTACCAAGGGCACTATAAATTAGATTAAACGGATCTAATAAAACCACAGGAAGGAAAACCATACCACGCCAACACACAAAACAGGGTTTGGAAAATGTGCATGAGATAGTAAATTGATTGATAAACAAAACATATGATTGTATTATACTATTTAAAGATATGTATGGTTCATAGTTTTATTTATCAACCAGGAAAAACTATAATCAGTAAGGGATTCATGCTCAAGATTATTCTAAATCGTATGTTCTAATCTAAATCCAAAAAAATAAGTAAATATTGCAAAAATTCTAAGATTTCAAATAGATTAGAATATTTTTCTTTTTTAAAAACTTATTTAGCCGTTTAATAAAATGAACTAAGTGTTAAAAAGCTAAAATAAGCTTTATAAACCTGCGCACAAATTACTTTACTCTTCTAGTAAGCTTTTGTGCATTTTGCAAAGCTTTGTCAAAGCACAAAGCGTTCACATTCATATAAATCGTAAATCCATTGCTAGTTCGCAGTTTTTGATAACTGCTTTTAGTAGTTACTGCAGTTTTATTTTAAGTTAATTTATCTACTGCACATTCAGATCATTTTATCAATCATTACAAAAACGAATAACACTAAATAAAATAAAATCTACTATAATATTAAGTTCTGAGACTAATAATTTCTCACTATGTAGACTTCACACATCTCTAATATTTAATTTAACTATAAACACATCATTCAACTACTAACCGCTGTTTCCAAAAAACGGTTCCATTAATCCTCAATCCGATCGCGAGAATAAACCAATCAGAATAAGTAATTTGTAAGCATGTCAACAAAGCTCTATTCTTATTGGTCCATTTTTAAGATCGGTCAAAAAGCGATTGGAATCATTTATTGAAAACTGTAGCAAATCATCGTCTACTCAATGATCTAATTGGCAATAAATCTAACCGGAACAATAAGGATCACTGGTGCATCTGTACAGAGTCTTAAGCTCGGCACTCCAGCTGACTTCTGCATTGGAGTCCGTCAACGAACTACGTCTAGTTGGCCCGTTCTGACATAGTAGCATCTGATAAACCTTCATATCGACATCTCTATCTCTCAAAACCACCATCATTCTCTCTGTTTGCGACTGTTTCGACACTTTAAGAGAAGGAGATAATATTGATATCTCCTTTATTATTTCTTCAGGTGGTTTCGGAACGTACTTTCTTCTTTTTAGCATATCTGTATCAATATTTATAGGTCTTGCTGTGTTATGGTAGGTTTCATTGTCAGTATTCGGAATGGACTTTACAATTGTGGTGACTGCTCGCTCGTGCGTTCCTCTCCAATTATGATTTGATGTTGCACTCTCTTTTGTCTCTGTAATGTTCTTATTTTGAGCTACATTTGCAACTAAGTAGTCAATTCTAGTGGATGATTTGTTCGTTTTATTTACTTCTTCAGTTTGAACGTAATTGTTAGCTACTTCTTTTGTTAGGTGTAACGTAGTAATCGATTTGTTTGTGACGACTTTATCATCCGTTTTAGTATTAACTCCGATATTAAGTGTTTGTTTTAAATTTGTTTTATTCACTGTATTTCCATCGTCTTCGAATTGAGTCTCATGATCATTTAATTTTATTGTTTCATTGTAAATCTTTCCCAATAGACTCAAACCTTGTACATTTGGACTGGTTTTGACAATTTTCTCACACTTTTTCTTTAACTTCGCAAATAGATTACTTATTTCCTTGTGTATACTAGGCACACCTTTAGACAAAAGTGTTAAATTTTCCAATAACAATAATATAAATTTTTCATCAATGATTCTGGGCGTGGGTTTCTCGAATACTTTTACTTCTTCGTTATGTTCGCTTGGGGTTAAAGGTATGTCTGTTTTAGAATCTAGGGCGATACCATCTTTCAACCTTACTTTCTTTTTACTCTGAAATTTTGTAACTTTATTCTTTTTCATAGTAGACATTATAAAGCAAGGCTTCATATCATTTTCAAAAGATTCTCTATCTTGGAAGATATTATGATTAAAGGATATGTTAAGAGAATCTTCACTGTCATTCATGAATTTGAATGCTTTTGAAGTTCCGTCACTCGTGCTAATATATGGTTTCAAATCAACAATCTCTTTACTGCAATCGAATGGTTTAGTATTCCCCACAGTAAATCTATTGAAAATATCATCAGATGTATAACTAGGGGTTTTACATGGAAACCAGTTGTTCGTTTTAATTTGAGGCTTGGAGTCGTTCGAGAATTTTAGACTTAAATGGGCACGTTTTGCTTTCGGCTTGTCGAATTTCTCTTTTAACTTTATATTAATAGACATAGTGCCCTTTGTTGCAGGATCATCAGCCATAGTGATATTTTCTAGATTGTATTTAGAAAGATCGATAACTAATGAATTTTCGTCCACTTTTTCACATATTATTTCCTTACCATTATCTTTTATTAACCTCGCTAATTCATCTTTTACATCGATTTTATTTTCTTTTTTAAGTTCCTCTTTTACCGAACTAAACAAAGGTTTGTCATCACTCTTTTTAACTTTAGAAAATATTGTCGTTATTTTATCTAAAACATCTTTTAAATACATCTGACCAGGATCAACAGATTTTTCAACTTTAGGATCTTCTACATCTGCTGGTTTAAGAGTTGTTACACTTTTTGAAATTTTCTTGACAATGGTTTCAGTTCGAACCTCACAAATAGGCCGTTTTGTATCATCAACGTTGTCACTAGATTGCGTGCTGGTGTTTGTTCCACTTCTGCTGCTATCATGTCTAAGCACATCTAAATATGCATTAAAAAATTCTTTCGCCACATCAGGAGGTATGGAAGTTTCGCTGATCAGTTTATTTATGGTTTTTTGAATTCCAGGCAGTTCCGAAGACGAATTTGACGTATCATTCGCTGTTTCATCAGTTTTATCGTCAAACCTACTTGAAAATTTACCGATATTACTTATTAGGGTTTTGGTGATTTTGATATCTTTTTCTCTACTTGGACTAAGTCCAGTTTCGCAAATGTAAACTGTGTTTTTGAGCAATTTTTCCAATTCTTGTATTCGTTTCTCTTTCTCGAAACTTTCGGTGTCGTGTCTTGGATTGTGATACTGTATCGGATTTTTATTTTCAGTGGTGATTCTGTGTGTATGTCTTATGTTCTTCCTAGTTGTGAATTCAGCTATGATATCACTGAGTCCATGGAACTGCGTTTCCTTGCACGTTTGATCTATAACGGTACTTGACAGATTTTCGTCTTTAGTAAAATGTTTATTCGACGGCTTTTCGATTGACTTAGCTTTCGTCATGGCCTCCTTAATTTGGCCAAACGACGTGTGCTTCAACCAATATTCCAATAAGCTTTTAAACAATGCTTTGACTGGATGCTCTTCCTGATTAGTTTTATCATCATATAAATCTCTCACTACTTGATTCACGTAGTATTTAACTTCGTCACCTTTGACTGTACTGTTATGTCTTTCAAATATAGTAACCATCAGTCTTTCTGTTATCCTGTCGTAATCAGACGCAGTCGCTACATGTTGAAGTTTTTTATTGGCTTTGTTATCAATGTTTACTTGTATTTCATTATTTTCTTTAGAGACAGGATCACAAGCTACTGCTCTGTTATGTCCCTTATCCGTTACCACTTGCTTCGATGCTTTCAATTTATATTTTTTCAACAACATGCATTTACTCAGAGGTTTCTTTAACGGTGGTTCATTGATAATATTTTTATACTTTATTAAGTTCGTGGATTTTCTACTTCGTTTCATTGGGGATTCAGTGATTTGACTAGAGATTTTATTACGAGTAAACAAGAAATAGGCGTTCGTCGGCCGACCCTTACGCGTGAATATGGACGTCTTTTCTTTCTTAATTGTATCTTTAAAGACATTTGTTTGAGAAATATTTGACATTTTATAATCACCGATCCTTTTTAAAGTTCTCAACGATGCACTATCAGAATTTAGGGTCGTCTCGCAAATCGGTACAGAATTTTGACCCGGTTCGTTACATTTAAAAGAACTATTATCTAACTCAGTGGAATGCATTTGTTTCTCCGTTTCGGTACTTCCATTTGACACATCAGCTGACCCAATAGGGTCGATATTAGCAAACAATCTTCTGGCACAGTTCATGGAACATAAGCTCTTATTGTAGAATTTATTTTGGAAATTTTTCGTTATACAGTTTTCCAAGCAGATCCCCTTTGTGCGGTTCTTTTTACTCTCATTGTCTTTGGTTAAAATATTATTTTGTTGTGTCTGAATGATTGAGTTAGTTGTGGATACATTTTGGACTTTACTTGCGTGAGATTTGACATAATCTTCGCTGTTACTTGAGATTTCTGAACTGGTATTGGATGCACCTTTGGGGAAATTAAGGATTAGGGATAATACGAAAGGATTATACTAGGTATTGGGGTAGGGGTCTTAAGTATAAGACGTGTATTACGGCCAATTTATAGGCTTTTTTGAAAACTAAATACATAATGTATAATTTCTCTTTGGTTTTAGACACAGTACAATAACATACACAAATTTCTACATCATTCAACAAAACAATGGTCACAAAATCCCAAAATGACCTACCCTAAACTAAACAGTAGTAGTGCTTCAACATGTCCGAGTACTGTAAAACTTCAATAATATAATTAATTTTGAATATTTTGTTTAATGCTTATAAAATATTGAATTACTTTTTATATTTTCATGTAGGTTGATGAATTATTTGACCCATAGTTATTCAAAACTATCATCTTTGAAGTCTTGTATGTAATGAGGTTATGTAATTTAGGTTGCCCTTTTATATTTTTAAATTCACCGATCTTTTTAAGGGCTCTATCAGTAATAAATATATCTGTCACCTTATGATATTTTTTTCTTTATAATATGTTAGGAAGCCTTGCGGACAGATTTCCTGATACTAAGTTATAATCATATTCCAAAATAACGTTTTCACCGAGAAATCGTCTTTACGCCGCCATGTTAAGTAAAGTATAGAACCTACTCGGACATGGTGAAACAGACATCCAATAAAATCCATATGTATACATATAATACTCTTATCGATATATAACACTCACGTGATGACGTGTCCGTCGGTGGGAGGTCGTCTAGCGGCGCGTGTATCTTCGGCACCGACTCACGAGCGCCGAAGGTCAGCAGGTGCTGGCGGTACAACCTTCAACAGATACATTGTGATTAATGATGTTATCCGGGGTGAATCGGAATGGGGCGTTAATTTACTAGTTTTGTTTTGTAGTCTCATAGAGTGTCGAGACAAGTAAAAGTGTAGTCAAGTCAAAGCAAGTAAAATCTTTTTTAATTTTATTTAGTATGCTAAACTACAGTAGGTCAGCGCGGACAGTGGTGGTGCCCAGTGGTGTGACAGTATATAATACAGAAGCGATATGAACATACCTGTGAGCCTTCAGCACATTCAACCAAGTCCTGAACACGTCAGGCGTCTTGGCCCGCAGGTGGTATATGAACTCGTCGGCGTCGATGTCGATGCGTCTGCGCCGCGCCTTAGCCGAGATGACGGACAGGCCGACGTCCACCGAGCCGTGCAGGCGGCCGCGCGCCACGTCCGTCGGCGACCGCGCGTACACGAGGATACCGCCGTCCACCACGAAGAAACGCTGGAAGGTATTATATTATTGATAATAAACTGACATAATAATATGGTAAGACATGTAATTTTTCAATAATTCAAATTCATTCCGAATCATTTTAAGTTATGTCAACAGCTAATTTAGATGTCGCGTGGTAGAGGGACTGAAAAAACAGAACGAAAGACGTATTTAACAGATTTCTTATTAATTGACTTTTCGGAATAAAAGAAGCCTAATGGAGAATACAGATAGACTATATTTTCATGGCTTGTAGCTCCACCAGCGTGTTAAACCTTTACCCCGCTGTGGCTCTCTTAGCGCATAAGTCACCGTAGGCGAAAGTAGTCCTCCGCGAAATGAAGCTCATCGGTACATTTTTCCAGGACATAGAAGCTCATATACGATAATTCAGAAATTAGTTGACCTGCATGCTATTCAGAAGATTCTGCGTTCTCTTCTAACAAACATCTTCACAATAAAAGAAGTAAATTACCTTGTGCCACCCTTTGAGAGGCCATTTCCTCTTCTTGTGCAGGTACCCGTTGAACACGTCGGGCCTCTTGTCGAACCGCTGCCCGTCCTTCAGACCCTCCAGCACCTCCCACTCACTGCCGCGTCTCCTACTGCGAATAATCGTTCAGAAAAGACCTCAAACTTGAGTGTAAATGATACGGCAAGTTGCTCGTCTGGTGGTAGAGGGATAACGGAGTCCAAACCATATAGGCTGTATTACAAAGCAATTGATATACAATTATGATAACACCTTGGTAGCAGAAATACTTAGTCTGGCCATAAATACTGTTACACTTAATTATAAAAAAATATTACATTTGAATTTCGAATCTGTCATTTTTATACGATTGTTCATTGTGTTTTCTCATTTTGGCGCCAATACATTGTAAAATATTTTGCGATATTAAAATGGTGTGGGGTGATAAAGAGAACCGAATCGCTGTGATAGCATTACACAAAGTAGGTATGGAGCCAAATGCAATTTTTAAAACTCTCCATACACTTGGTATTAGTAAAATGTTTGTGTACCGGGCTATTAATAGGTACAATGAGACCTCCTCTGTTTGTGACAGAAAAAGATCTGGCCGTCCACGTAGTGTTCGTACGAAAAAGGTGGTCAAAGCAGTAAGGGAAAGAATTCGAAGAAATCCTGTCCGAAAGCAAAAGATTTTATCTCGGGAAATGAAGATAGCACCTAGAACCATGTCGCGTATTTTAAAAGATGACTTAGGACTTGCAGCCTATAAGAGACGCACTGGCCATTTCTTAACTGATAATTTAAAGAAGAATAGGGTGGTAAAATCGAAACAACTACTGAAGCGGTACGCAAAGGGAGGTCACAGAAAAATTTTGTTTACGGATGAGAAAATTTTTACAATTGAGCAACATTTTAACAAACAAAATGACCGTATTTATGCTCAAAGCTCTAAGGAAGCTTCCCAATTAGTCGACAGAGTGCAACGTGGACATTATCCGACTTCAGTGATGGTTTGGTGGGGTGTTAGCTATGAAGGAGTGACTGAGCCATATTTTTGTGAAAAAGGTATCAAAACATCGGCACAAGTGTATCAAGATACCATTCTTGAGAAGGTAGTTAAGCCCCTTAACATCACCATGTTCAATAACCAAGTATGGTCCTTCCAGCAAGACTCGGCGCCGGGTCATAAAGCTCGGTCCACGCAGTCTTGGTTGGAATCGAACGTTTCGGACTTCATCAGAGCTGAAGACTGGCCGTCGTCTAGTCCCGATCTTAATCCGCTGGATTATGATTTGTGGTCAGTTTTAGAGAGTACAGCTTGCTCTAAACGCCATGATAATTTGGAGTCCCTAAAACAATCTATACGATTGGCAGTGAAGAATTTTCCCATGGAAAGAGTGCGTGCTTCTATTGATAACTGGCCTCATCGTTTAAAGGACTGTATTGCAGCCAATGGAGACCACTTCGAATAAGCTTTTTATATTTTTAATTGTTTTATATTTATGTATTAAACTGACACACTGTAAAAGTAATAAATGTTATTTGCAGTTAACAATTTTCTTTTTTCTTTATTACAATATTTATGGCAAGACTAGGTAGATTCAGTGGTGAGACTAAACATTCAGATCAGTAAATCCAGAAGATACACGTTTTCTTCTATTATTTCACAGTGGAAATATAAAACTATAGCATAAAACGGTGGGTACTAGACTAAAAAGACTTAGAAATTTCCTAGCTAAATCTGTGGTGCTGTTCGTAGGATACATAATACCAACGGATAACGACCAAAGTACAAAAGTGTATAACCCTCCTTAGTGGACCACGCAATATAGTCGCATTCTAGGATCAGCTTGGGTATATCCGGTTTTAAATAGGCCGGCATTATTGTGTCGACGTACGAAGGATAAACATTTTATTGTGACTCCAATCCAATGGCTCATTTTGTTTGCCCGTATAAAAAAGAGTTTAGCCAGGAAAGGAAACATCTATTCTTCTCCTACTATTGCACCATCCACACAAATATTATATCATGTTACCTGCGCGACTTGCCGCTGCGCGGAGGCTGTGGCTGCGGTCGGAGGACGCGGTCGCCGCTATCCGCCGACAATGACGCGGTCTCGCCCGAGCAGTCCGAGTCGGACGGCGCACGCCGCAGCGCCGCCGCGCGACCTGCCGCGCCGCGACGACGCTCGCCTGCAAACAATGGCGCCGAATCATTTTAAGTTATGTCAACAGCTGATTCAGATGTCGCGTGGTAAAGAGGGACTGCAAAAACAGAACGGAAGACGTATTTAACAGATTTCTTATTATTCGACTTTTCCGAATAAAAGAAGCCTAATGGTGAATACAGATAGACTATATTTTCATAGAATATTTTAATTCGGAACTTGGTCTCTCTGTAGTGCTAAATTTTATATTATTTCGTTCAGGCGTACGGGCGATTATTTCTAAACATAATCATCATTTAGAGGAAAATTCTGGCATTTTCCTTCGGTTTCGCACATTTTCCGTTTCCTGTATAAAAACTGCTTGTTGTACTCAGAGACAACGTAGCTTATCATTAATGAAAGAATTTTCAGAATTGAAATAAAGTTGTAAACGTTATCGCGATCAAACTTCATCTTTATGACAATAGTAAAAGTTTTATAATTTTTTATAATCATGAGTACTCAAGTACAAAAGAGAATATTAGATACAAAATTCAAACTATTAATTAGTATGCTCTCAAACATAGCAATTAAATGACTACCGATTTAGAATCTGACACCACTATTTTGAATAAACCACTCCAATCACTTTTTTCGATCTATGTCAAAAATTGACCAATCACAGCAAAGTTTTTGACAAGCTTGCAAATAAGTAATCTTGATTGGTTCATTCTCAGAATCGGATTGAAGATTGAGATCGTTTATTGAAAACGGCTGTAACTCGTTAATTGGCGGATAAAAACACTAGAACAGTGTTTCCCAAAGTCGAATGCACCGCGGCACATCTACACTCCAAATTCTGACCTCACTTCTAGGCTGCCACGTACACACTTTTAATACTTTATAAAACGCAAGATGAAGTGTCTTAGTATCACTTTCAGTTACTTTTTACTGCTGATAGGCCTCTCATATGTGAGCGTCCGCCTGGGCAGGTACCACGGCAATGTCTATTTCTACCGCCAAGCAGCAGTGTGTAGACTGTTGTATTCCGCTTTGAAGGACATTGTAGCCAGTCTAACTACTGGACATAATGAGACTTAACATCCCACTTCTCAGGATGGCGAGCGCAGTGGAGTACCAAATAATACTTAGTATTTCAAGGTGTTGGATGGTGTTTCTACTGTTTATGTACGGTGGTATCACTTACCATTAGGCGAACGGCAAGCTCGTCTCGTCATTAACAGCAATAAAAAAAATCTCGTTCATCAGTTATCATTCATTCTATTTTTCAGGCCCACCTATTATTCCTTAGCTACACACCAGTTTGCGACCGATGTTTTGAGAAACGCTGTACTAGAACATTATGAAACAGCCCTTAAATCCATTAAGCGACGGCACGCTAAGTATTAACTCTACCTACTGCTAACATTAAATTCATAAGAAATAGTTAATTGAAGGTTAAGTGGTCTGATTGATCAAATTAATCTAATTAAACACGCAATCACGATGAATCGCGCTCCGGCCCACGTTGCCGTGATTTCATTACGAACAAATTAACAGTATTACCTAAGTGTTTAGCCTTTGAACTTTAAATACATATATAAATTAACGAGATGTGTATATACTATAATAACAGCCCTGTATTATATACTGTCCCACTACTGGGCACGGGGCCTCCTCTACTACTGAGATTGATCAGTCCTTAGTCTACTACGCTGGTATAGTGCGGATTGGTAGACTTCACACATCCTCAAAATTCTTTAGAGAACTTCTTAGGTATGCAGGTTTCCTCACGATGTTTTACTCACCGATAAGCAAGCGATAATTCACAAAGAATTCACACATAATTTAGAAAAGAAAGAGGTGTGTGCCCTTGGGATTTGAACCTGTGGACTTTCGTCTCGGCAGTCCGTTCTACACTCAACTAGGCTATAGATAAACGAAACGTGTATGCTGCTGCATAAACTGTAAGATTTCCATTCTAAACTTACAATAACAAAGCATGTTGGGGAGTACACTGCGTTACTCCGAAACTCAAAAAACTTTCGGTTAAACGTCTCGAGCCCCACCCGAGATGCCTCTCTAAATTGTTAATGCTAATAGAAAACAGAAAAACGAACGTGATTGATGTATCTTACTAATAAGTCTATTACCCTCCTAGCCGAATTTCGACCACGGCGGCCAATCTCAAAAATCAGCCAGGTACGCAGGAAATATTATAATGTAGAAATGTGTGCGATACACAAGCACTCTCTGTTCCTTCACTCTTAGTCCGGTGAGACGGCAATGCGAAATGACCGGAGTGAAATCACGCGAAGGACCTACGACTTTACGTTCTAAATTTACATTAAAAAAACAAACCCATATAATGTTATTTAAATTAACCATTATACCCCAGCCATATTAACTAGGATATATAAAATAATAATACAATCAAACAATTGCCAACGTTATCACTTGTCACATTTCGGGTGTACACGTGAATCACTTCGATAAAGCTGATTAAACATATCAGCACGTGTTTTTTATTTGTGTACATACACCCTTCGTTATGCAAAGCATTTGAATTCTTATACAACAGGAGGCGATGAACTATGTTTCAATAACAAGTATTTTATTTTTATGTATGTTACTTGTTACTAATTTAACAAATGCGATAGTTTGTGAGAATGTTTGTATGTTTGTTAGAAGTAAAACTAAAAAATAACTTAAATTCTACGGTCGGATTTCAACCCCAATTATTATTAGATAATATGGGCCCGACGTTTATCAACTCAAATGAAATCATGGATCATACCGTCAATTTTGGGTCAATTTACTCTACCCCAGGTCTCCTTCTCTCTTTCTTTACTCTACTCTCCATGCTAGGTCTACTTATGTTATAGGTCACTCCACGACCATTAAGCACCTTTAAGAATCTCAGAAAATGGCCCCATTGCGCTTGATTGTAAGTGGAGGGGGTCCAATAGTGTCGACTGACAAGAGATGATTACCCCCCTCGACAGTCAGATATACACAGGATGATCCCGAAACGCGACACTTACGAGGGCCACTATGGCGAGTTTTAACAACTTGTGTACGGTGGTCCTTGCGGATATAAAATATATCCTATCACCAGCAAAATATATATTGTGTATACCGTTTTTATTGATGTTTGCCATCATTGTTAAACCAAGCAATACTAATAACGAGTACCAGAGGAAACGAGGTTAAAAAATGTAATAATAAAGTTCATTCATCCCTAAGGCTTTTTTAGCACACAATTTTAGGAAGTAGAGCTGTATACCCTTGCCTGTCTACAACGCCAAATTAAACAGCCTATCCAACACACGTACACTGCTCAAATCTGATATTTTAGATCACTCCAGACTCGACTATTAGCCTAAATCTCGTTACCCTACCGATACGTAACGATATTGGGTCATACAGATGTCGAACGCGCAATCGATACGTACTTAGGTCGTCGGCCCACGGCTCAAATTAATGCTGAATACTTACCATATATTCGTCGTAAGGCAACTTTCATAAATACAGTCTTCAATGCGGTTTATTCAAAGGAAAACAGTTCAAAACACGTGACCATAAAAACTAACCGCACCTTTTCATTGAATTTCATTTAAATACACCTTTTTAATTTCATTAAAAGTTCAGTTATGTATTCAATCTGTTTCGCTTTGAATTTCTCAGTAATTACTATGAATTATTAAAATAAATGTACGGATAAAATAACCCTAAATCGTAATATTTAACATAAAAAGTCTTTTAGAGCCTTTATACTGTTATAGTATAAGTATGATAATTAACAAGTTAAGAAATAAGAAATCAAGTGAAGGTTTTGAAGACAGAAACAACGTGTTGCCTAAAGCATACCATGCCCTTTATTCACTGAAAAATGTACTTCTTAAACGGCTTAAGTATTGACTCACGAATTACTAAAAACATTAGCAATTAATTAACAAAGATATGTTTAGAAATTCTTTTCGTAGACTGCTGAAGATCATAATTTGTATCATTGAACTCAAAAACACTCGTATCTCACGTGAGCCCGCTAATCTTACAGTTAAAACCGAATTATTTCGCGTGCAAGAACCGAACTTCACTGAACGTAAACCGAACATCAAACTGCAATGCGACGTGGTCGTGGTGCATAAACCATTCGCGGTGGTCGTTTGATTGCCTTTTTTTGTTGTCATTAACGAGTAAGGGAGGCCTCCCTTCCGCCCCCTGTATTGAATTAGTATACTCGGCAGTAATTAGACTGGAGAATTGGGAAGGCGGTGCGCGGGTAAAATTTACACGTCTGAAACAACTATGCTTAAAAGTAACGGCTAAGGGAGAAGCTTAAAGCCAGTCGTCCACCGCCAACTAAACTAAGTTAGTTTAGCTTAGCTCGCATAGTTGAGAGAGTTTTTTTTATAAATATGCGTCCACCGCAAACTATACCACATGTATAAAAAAGTGGCTCATCTATGCGAGCTAAACTAACTTAGTTTAGCTAGCGACGATCGGCTTAAGAGTTTTCAATACATTTTTTTTTATTTGTTCTTGAGACGATGTTGCCGTTCGCCTGATAGTAAGTGATACGACCGCCCATAAACATTAGAAGCACCATCCAATACCTTTAATTACAAATTATTGTTCCGTATTCCACTACGCTCGCCATCCTCAGAATGTGATGTTAAGTTTTATTATGTCCAGTAGTTACATTCGCTACAACGTGCTTTAAACCATTTGACTTTTATTGCAATATAATAGTTAGGTATTGTTAATGGAAAAAATAAACTAGGGGGTTTCCCGGCAGTGGGAAAGACCCACGGTGTCTTTTACAACTCAAGCGACATAAATTAGAGGATCAAGGAAAAATGTAATGGCCTAAGGAGGTGATTGATTATTATTATGAGATTATTGTCTCCCAAGAACATTAGTTAAGTCAGGGACCCGATCAGTGGCCGAAAGGTGATTTTTTTTCGAAATGGAAGCTGAGGCAACATATATACATAAATATACATAAATGCGGTCTCCAAATCGTTTTAATGATAATTAGATTCTACACAAAGGGAAGTCGGCAGGAATCGGGTTATATGGACCCTTCACCACTGGACCCAGCCAAGGTTCTGCCTAACCCGCAATACTTATATAATAATAATAATAATATCAGCCCTGTATTATATACTGTCTCACTGCTGAGCACGGACCTCATCTACTACTGAGAGGGATTAGGCATTAGTCCATCACGCTGGCCTAGTGCGGATTGGTAGACTTCACACACCTTCGAAATTCCTATAGAAAACTTCTCAGATGTGCAGGTTTCCTCACGATGTTTTTCTTCACCGTTAAAGCGAACGATAAATTCACAAAGAATACACACATGATTTTAGAAAAGTCAGAGGTGTGTGCCCTTGGGATTTGAACCTGCGGCATTCGTCTTGGCAGTCCGTTCCACACCCAACTAGGCTATCGCCGCTTAGTACTTATACAGGATCATTTTGACATTGCGTAACTAAACGAAACCACTTACTCAACTTCACTTTTGCTGACATTGTGCCAAAAATCATCCATTAATAATAAATATTTCCAACAAAAATCCTGGTTTTAGTTTTATGTTCTTTTTTATCATTTTGTAGTTTACTGCAAATACTTCGTGTGTGTGAGTGTATTTCTGACTGAAACTATGATGTTGCCGCTGCGACGAATTCTCTTAGAGTAGTAATAGTGGCATTAAGGCGCGTGAAATTAAAAATTACTTTTTACTAATATTTATTTTGTTCGAAAGTTACACTTTCTTCATTTACATTTACTGCTCAAGTAACTTATTGTAAAGTGTTATTTCCGAGTAGATAAGTATGTGGTTTCATTTTACCTATTTTCCATGAAAGACAATGATTAATTTCAATTAACAACTGCCCGATTAACATAATCGCGGTTGGATATGGTCACATGTACGGAAGTCTGATACCAATGTATACGCGGGATAATAAACCTAATCTCTCACCCGTAATCAGAAATAATCGTTATCAATTCAAAAAGATAATTTGACATTGAAATATTACATGAGTCATAGTGACTTTACGTCTATGTCATACCTACTATTGGATAATATTGAATGGACTAGAAGAACATAGTACTTCGTCCCTATTTTTTTAAATATAATTCTATTTACGGGTATCTCTATAGGATTGATTCCCAAAGTGGTCCAGGTGGACCACCAGGGGTCCGCGGGAGACTTGACGGGGGTCTACGGTAGCATCACCGAAATATAGGGGTCCACGAAAATTTATCTGGTTTGATAGTAAAGCACTACAATTTTTGCTTGACTTCACCAATAAATGTGGTAATATAGCGGTCGGAAGAGGCATGGTGACCCCAAACCCCCTGCGATGGTTGGTTGCTATTTGTAATACACTTTCTCTACGACACCTAAAATGATGTCCACCAGAACCAGCCAAATTTTGAAAAGTGTCTACAAATAGTTTGGGAGCCTTTGCTTTAGTCAGAGAAGAATTGTTCCCAGTTGTACTTTCGGTTATGCAGTGCTCAATATCCTTACCACGGATTAGTATTTGCATGACCGCTAGGTCGAATCTTCAACTAATAACTCGACTATTTAACGTCATCCAGCATTTAGTTATAAATTTTCTTCTTCTACCTCTTCCCAATAATCTAATATGTGGTGTCGCAAAACGACTGGTATAGTATATTAGTTTCCAGGATCAGTCTTTTGTCACAGCAAGTTCTATCCCTTGTCCACGCAGAACGCATAGCCTGCGAAGTTTAATGGCGAAAGCACTGAGAAACAGACTATTTTTCAGAGCATTGCCAGAGTTCTTAGGGAAGTTTAGACCATTTATCTATTCCTTGAGGATCGTATGCGTGTTCTTGTGAATGTATTTTAGTTATACTATCAACATATTTTAATTACAATGACCCTAATAATATTCCTTAAAGCAAAAACGTCATCGAGACAAGATAGTCATTTGAACTTTGGGATTACAGGCTTTTTATGTTATAAAAATCATTTACAAAATGTTGCTTAACATGAGAATCGGTATTGCCGTTGATGATGCACTCACGTTTGTTGTCGAGACGCGGTTGGTCGGCGGGGGCATGCTTCACACCGCCCTGATTCATCTCCTTGCCGCTACACGCATCTACCAGCAACCATCTTAAATCACCTGCAATGCAATAAGTACAAATTCATTAATTCAAATAAAACAAACACTTTCCATGCTGTTGTGGCTAGAGTTAAAAAATCTTGGGGATAAATTAGGGACAGACCATTCCTCAACAAATTGAGAAATCACAAACAACGCTATTTTATAACGCTCTTTTATTGAAGAAATATTACCTATGTTAAGTGATAAGTGTAGTTTTTACAAGAGGCCTTTATACAATAAAGGGGTTCTTGCATTAATGAAACATCTAACAAAACTAACAATTAATTTAAGTTTAACCAAATAACACTAGTAATAAGGCTTTTTTATTTATTTATGTTAAGTCTTTATCGTCCGTTAACACCCACCACTCCAAAAGAATCTTTATGTGTGATGGGTCCCATGGCAAAATTGACAAATAATTCCCCTGGGATCGGATGTGTAGTAGGCGCCCTCCCCATCACATCACAGGACGGAAATACCGTTTGCGTAACGTGCGTACCCTTTGATAACACACGCGTGACGGTATGTACGAGAAATTTGTATTCAACTGCGTGTTAGATCTGATGTCATCGAAGTATGACTTGAACGAGTAAATGGAATAAAAAGCGAGACAGTTGCTCGTCTGATGGCAAGTACCACGATTACAAACAGTATTAACACCCAGAATGTTGAATTACGAGATAGGTAGGGTCCAAGTTTGTATTGTGTTTTTAAAATAGATGTTTATTTTAAATGTTAATAAGTATGAGCCGGTAATCGAGCTGACGGGTTTCCTGATGTGCAGTGGTTTTCTTAGCTAAGCCCATAACACGCATAAAACCAGTAGAATCTGGCGTTACGTCCAAATAGAATATCGGCATAATATATGTTATGTCACCGCATTTACGGAATGTTTGATATTTGGACTTCCGGATTTCTTATTCAGCTAGTCTCTACGGGACACTGTTACTATTCCGGACCTGGGTTCCTTACGCTATGAATATTTTAGAAGAGATTACTTTATTATATTCAGCTATTGTATCAAAATCGAGGGCATACACTTTGCTGACCACACACACACACACACACACGCAAGCACGCACGCACGCACACATACATAAACACAACACTACAGCGACTCTTATCACACATGACACAATAAAAAATCTGTAGAAAAAAAATAACATGCAAATAGACTTCTTAGAAGCTAAGAATATTATGTATAATACAATATGTATTAGCTATGAGCCTGCAGATAAAAGGGCTCAGTCTCATAAATTATTAAGAATAAAAAAATTACAATAAAAAGAAACTTGATTTCTGTGGTGTTCCCTAATTTCCACTGATTCATCGTGACATTCACGGGTTAGCAGTACGTAAATATATTACACAGTAAGTATGAACATGCAAATCTCGCATATCAATAACTTAAAGCAACAGATATTCATAAATAAACACAATGGTTTCGTGAAGATTAAAGTAAGGTCCAGCCAAGACCTTAATACGTTAATACGCGCTTACTGCGCCGGCACGCTGTACTTGAAAAAAAAATACACCAATAAAAATACGTACCTATGCTAAATATGTTTAGAGGATTTTTCAATTTCATATTACATCACAATTAAATAACTTCTTAATCAAACCCGTCCGCCCACTATTAAATTTAATACTAAATGTTTTTTTAATGTAATATTAAATACATCTAATCGCTCAAATATTAACACCAATTCCCCATTCTGTAATCGCTGATTCAACTAATTAGGTTCGTTTTTTAAATTTCGAACTAGCAGCGTCGCATTTTTTTCTTCACTTATTTAAATTTGGAACACTGATTTCAACACAGAATTCAAATTGGTTGTATTCAAAAACTATTTACACTTGGATGTATTTTTTTTTCACAACTTATAACACGTCCATTTTCGAGCGAAGTACTGATATTGTATCTTCAGTGGTCATATCATTTTTTATCTTTATCTTTTATCATTAAGGATATCAAACAATGCGAGTGCTGTATTATCCTCTGGTGCAGCGTCGAGTGTAAATATAAATGTGCTGAGAAATCCACGTGTGCTAGATATCGGATTATAGCCAGTTTTAAATATGCAGCCGTAGTTTGTGAAATTAAAATGTGATTAGCACTGAATTAGGTCACGAACTAACACTCATTAAAAAGTTATGTGTTTTATTAGTAACAGAACGACGAAAATGTGACTTTTTAAAAAATAGTCTTCTTAAGGCAACAATTTAATAGAAGTACATACAAGGACTCAAAAAGAAAAGAACTCAAAACTACCGCAATCAATATGCCCGCCTTAGCGGATGGACCAACGCCATAGAGGAGCATTGATAAAGATCACGAGATGCGATCTGCTAGACTGGGGCTTGCAGTACGAGATGACGCAATATCTTCGAACAAAAATGGAAGTTGTCATAAGGTATGTGTATATATTATGTATACTTCAATTATTTTTAGGGGCAAGTTTCTGACACAGGGAACTTATTCATTCTTATTGCTTATGTGCCAACGAGTTCTGATTTCAAGCAGGCCGGTATAAATGTATCGTCTGGCAAGCGACAATCATTTCTCATCAGTCAATACTCTATTTAGACGTCGCTCTGTTTACCATCAGGTCCAGTAGGGTCACTTTCTCGTGCCCGAATAGATTAGAAACGTGCTCAGATACTTCCAACCAACTAGGAAATTATTTTCTTCTCTGTAGCTGATGTTAAATCTCTATAGCGTATAACATCACCAATTTCAAAGGTCATAGATGCATTACTGGATTAAAGGAAGAAAAAAGGGATATGGGAAGACTGGAAGACATTTAGACTTTAATATCTCCTTTTTGATGAGACAAGATAATAGCTTGCCTGTGTATCATCGACAGCCCTAAGTTATGCGCAATTTATTTACGTGTGAAGTTCTCGCAGGCCGTTTAAAAATTACGCTAGTATTATTTTGACTTGAGCTATAAAAAATACTATAAACCCTAAGCTAATAACACGAACTGTTTACACATTAAACAATGTCGTTTTAAATTAATGACTAGACGTGAGTAACCTAGCCCACATCGCTTACACTGGTATGTTTGTATTCAAATTAGTAATTTCAGTTCGTGACTCATTTTGTTAGGTTAACCCTTTGTTATGGGGTTGGAAAGTATGTGACGAAGGGAATTTGATCAAGATTTTATTATTTAATACTTATTACATTTGTGGTTTGTTTTAAAGGTGTTATAATGTGTGATAACACAATGGTACTTGAAAACATATGAACGAACCTTATATTTTTGTTAAGGCATCTTCACCCTTAGTCATGGAAATGCTGTCGGTAGCAAGGCGGGTGAGGAGAACAGCATGTTTATCGAGTTATTCTAAAATATACCTAGTTCGGATGTTACTTTAAGAATCAATATATGTTTTTATACCCAACAAAAGCAAAATCTGACGACCTACTGTAAGG